>NC_085012.1:9008546-9023303 GCF_963854185.1 Sardina pilchardus
CCCAGTTCCATGATCAAAACTGGTGTCTGAAGGCCTCTGCTCCCGCTGCGTGGGAAAACCTAATAGCTGAATATGCGATTGACATTTGCCTGCCAGGAAACCTCAGATTACCGTCTGCATAAAGAGTGTGTGTAAACAGCCACGTGTGTAAAACAGCCAGGTATTTCAAGTCCAAAGATAGCTTATAAATTATATATAGCATACTTTATAGTTTAAAAAACTGCACGATATAATATATTACATATCGAAATAGAAGAAAACGTCACGGAAAAGGCATGCTTGTTCCCCTATTTGTCACGGGTACTCTCTGAGGGAAAATTCCTCTCAGGAGGGAGATGTAAGTTCTGAAGATGCCTATTGATTCGGCTGCATCAAAGACATCTGTTGCAGTCACAAAGCCATTACTGGAGCTACCTGCTTGCTCTTAATGCAAATAAGGGCTGGCATTGTTCGGCCACATCACAGCGGCCCACTCGCACTCACCAGAGCGCCCTCATGAAAAAGCAACAGGAACGAGGCCCCGACATCATTATTGAGCATTTGCCTGTGTTCAAGTGAGCACCTCATGCGGAAGAGGGTTTCTGTGTTGTTTGTATGTATGAGGTTGCTTGTGTGTGTGTGTGTGTGTGTGTGTGTGTGCGTGTGTGTGTGTGTTTGTGTCTGTGTCTGTGTGTCTGTGTGTGTGTGTGTGCGTCTGTGTGTGTGTGTGTGTGTGTGTGTGTGTGTCTGTCGTGTGCGTGTGCGTGTGTGTGTGTGTGAGAGAGAGAGTTTGTTTGTGAGTTTGTTTGTGTGTTGCTGAATCACAGGGAGGACACAGCACCGTACCAAACAACAAATCACAAATATCCATCTTCTCCTCCCAGCGACTCTGTGTCCAGGGATCAATGCAGGGTGGGCAGAGATAGTCTAACTCCAAGGAGAGCTGCTCTCACGGTCTCCACGGGTAAACACCACCGGGTTGATCAGAAAGCCTGCCGCAACACAACACCCCCCCCCCCCCCCTCCACCTCACCTCACCCCCCCACCGCAACCCAACCCAACCCTCCAATCCATTCCCACCCCCACTCACTTCCATCGCCCGCCCATCCGTCAATGAAGGAGGGACTCACAGCCACATCGCTAACGCTCCTAATTAGGGCTGTTTTCCCTATTAAAGTGCTCACTCGCATTAAACACCACTCCTGTTTATTGCAATTAGTTTAGCCATTAACTTGCACTTCATAACATTGGGCCTGTCTTGGATGGAAATGAGTGGAGCACATGGTGCATTATTTATGAGCAAGCATGTGTGTGTTTGGGTGTGTGTGTGTGTGTGTGTGTGTGTGTGTGTGTTTTAGTATGTGTGCTCAGGAAGAGTTGGCACCGTATCTTCTCCCAAAATGGACCCCCCCCCACACACACACACACACACACACACACACTCCCCAGACACACACACACACACACACATACACACTCCTCCACCTTTCCCTGTGACATCTCTCAGCGTATCTCTTTGTGTGGAGCCGCCATAGTCTGCGAGCTGGGTAAACATGGCAGTGGCACTGGCGCGGTGTGCCACGGCATTCAGCTGTCGTGCCGCAGCGTCTTGTAATGCCTGCCCCGCTGCGACGGAAGACTGTAAGTGTTGCCGCCGACGTGAGCCGTGACAGCCACATCAAGATCATCCACGGCTCCCCCACGTCTGGGCCAGCCGTCCGAGATGTTACCGTGTCAGGGCTTTTTAAGTGACAGCTTAGCCCAAGCTTGGTCATTTGTGTTTATGCGCAATCCCTACCCTTCCAGACATTTGTGTGCGTGTGTGTGTACGTTTGTGTGTGTGTGTGTGTGTATTGAGGCTCAGTGAAATTGTCTAATAAGAGATCTCGACTCTTGAAGAGCTCTCATGGCAGTGGTTTATGTAAATGGGCTACAACATCTCGTAAAGTTAATATCAGAAGTAGAAAAAGTCTAGGAGCCCACAGTGTATATGAAATAAGATGCTGGTGTGAAAATGACACTCACACAATTTAAAATACATATTGGTTGCCAGATATTTTTGCTGTCATATATTTGCCTCATTACCATCAAATTATCTGTATCCAGCATAGAATGAGGCAACAATAACAAGAGTAAACAAATCCATGTTTATCGTCCGACTCTTATTTTTCACACATTTGTCATGAGTGCTCCCAGAGATGATGTGCAATCAGGCGTAATCATCCTTATTTTTTTACGGGGCGTTCGGTTGTAAGTGCTGCAACCAAACACTCAGGATTAGGTTATAATGCTGAGGTAATGGCTCTTGCCCCCCTCCCCAGTCGTTCGTCATGAGGTCATGCTTTTCTGAGTCATCCTCAGGTCAGGAGGCTTGCGGCAATTCATCATTACCCGTAATTACAGACATGACATCATATCTGTGTGTGTGTGTCTGTTTGTGTATTTCATCAACCCCCCCTCCCCCCCCCCAAACTGGAGCCGGTGCAGCCCTGTACAGTACGGATAGAGGAGATGCTACTCCCTCCTTAGTCAAAAGAGTGACAGTTCATTGCCTTAATGAGGTTCGCATCTTGAGACAGTTTGGAGCGGCGGAGCGAGACTAGCATGTGAGTGGGCGATTGTCCACGGTGGCAACGCTCTGGATCGGCTCTTTAAAATCAGTCTGGCTTAGTTTTAACTGAAGTTTCCTGCCAGAATCGAGAAACTCCCTGAAAGTTTTTCTGAAGCCTTTTTCTTCCCTGTGATGCACTTTTTATTATCAAATCTGAAGGTCCAGCATATCCAGGCTATCAAGAGAGAGTATTTCCTCCTCTCTGCTGCCCTACATCTGTGATAGTCCAACACTGGCGGGGCACATTCCACATGTTTTTTTTTTTTTTTTTGCATCCTTGGAATGAAATAAATAAATATCCCGTATGCATTAATACGAATGCCAGGGCCAAGCCAGCAAAAGTTAGAATTTCACTTCTCCCTCTCACTCATCTCTCACTCCCCTATCCTCTCTTCCTCCTTTTCCCGATCTCCCTCCATCTCACCCCCCTTCTCATGTCCCCCCCGTCCTCCATTTTTTCTCTCTCTCGGTGGCTTTATCAGCTCGGCTGCAGAGTTTGTGTTCCAGTCGAGTGTGCTCTATGAGTCGGGAGTGCGCTGGAGCATTCAGGCCACAGTAATGATCTCCGGCTACCTGGAGAGCGGCTGCTGCTAATCGAGGGCCCTGGCAACCGCCTGTGCCGCCGGCCTGGTGAGCACACACACACACACACACCCCAAAAAAGAGAGGAAAAAATTACCCATCATGCCCCCCTAATGACCGAAATCTGAGTCCGATCATGGAACGAGAAGAGGGCTGGTGTGGCCTGGCCTGGCCTGGCGTGGTGTGGTGTGGTGCGGGGTTGTGTGGTGTGGTGTGGTGTGTGTGGTGTTGTGTGGTGTGGTGCGGGGTTGTGTGGCATGGGGTGGGGTTGTGTGGCATGGCGTGGTGTGGTAAGTGCCAGAGAGAGTTTAATCAACAGTGGCGCATGTGCAGTAGCCTCTCGCTAAAAGCTTCCTGCTTTTTGTAAAAATTAGATTTGGGGAGCGGTGCTAATTATTTCCCTTTTCTCAGCACCCCCCCAACAACCCAACCCCAACCCCACCCCCACCCCCCTCCTTGCCATATTTCCTATTTCGTTGTCTTAGCCCTGTGTTCGCCCCCTCCTGCAAATCCAACTCTTGTATTCCAATCATTCTCTGAAAAATGAGCAATTACATTCTGCGATAAAAACGTACACCAGAGCACAGACAAGCCTCTCGCTGGCGTGTATTACCCAACCCCGGCCTGTTCAGCGCACAATTTGTCCCGTGATTAAGCACACATCCAGGCACCTGCATAAATAATTCATGCTAAATGCCAACGATGAGAGGGCACAGGATTGGGAAGAAAGAGTTGTTTTCCAAATTGTTGAGGTGTGTGTGTGTGGGGGGGGGGTGGGGGTTTGGGGGGGGGGGGGGCATCACAAAAGGCTGAGTTCCAAAGCTGCTGTGGCCTCACTCTGAACAGCAACAGCCCATCCCATCTCATCTGGGACCCGCCGCTTAACTCCGGGTAACCGCTATCTCTCAGCATCTTTTCGACTCGAACAACTGCACTTATCACAAGAAAGGGACCGCTTTCCAAACCGGGCTCCTAAAACCTATTTAGCGAACACGTAGCCATTGTCCCCGCCGCCCATTGTGCGACGACCGAGGGGCAGAGTCGTTTATGGCGCAGCTCGTGTTCGCCAGAAGAGGATCAGATGGAAGCGTAGCCTGTGGTACGGGGGGCTGGCTGGCAGCGGCTGGGCGAGATGGCAGCGGAAGAGGGTTTTAACCAGCCTCGCGCGCCGCGCCACGCCACGAGCACAGGCAGCAGAGGCAGCAGGCGCGCGTTAGCAGCGGGCCATGCACCACAAGAACAGTTTAATGAATGCAATGAATATATCACCTGGGGGAGAAAACAGTCACACACATGTACACACACACACACACACACAAACACACACAAACACACACAAACACACACTCACACACACACACACACACACACACAAACACACACACACACACACAAACACACACACACACACACACACACACACACACACACACACACACACTAGAATGTCCATACCTTCTGGGGAAGTTACAGCCACTGACAGAATGCACAGACCCAGCAGCAAATTGTTTGTGTGTGTGCATGTGTGTGTGTGTGTGTGTGTGTGTGTGTGGAGGAGGGCGGACAGGCGGTGCTGTCGGGGCGGATGCGGAGGGCGATGGGGGGGGGGGGGGTGTAGGAGGGCCGTAGCCACCTGGATCACCGCGACATCAGCCTGCGAGGGGAGCACATTAGCCCCCCGCTGTGCAAACATCATCCTGAATCCATTGGCGAGGTTTTTAATTGTGATGTAAATGAGATCGGTACAAGTGAGGGGCTGTGGGGAGAGTGGCCGGCCGGCAGCTGGTATGGCGGCATTGTGCGATTGTCAGATCTCCTGACGCACTAATGCACGGTCTGTATGGAGTGCACAGGCGACAGAGGGAGAGAGAGAGAGAGAGAGGGAGAGAGAGAGAGAGAGAGAGAGAGAGAGGAAGAGAGAGAGAGAGAAAGTGGGCACCCAGCTGTACCGGGAAAAACAATACCCTCTGATCGCGCCTCTGCTGCCACGCTCATCGCCATGGAAATGTAAATGCAAACCTCCACGGACGCAGCACTGGTAGAACTTCAGCCGACACCTCAGACTCCCCCCCCTCCCCTCCCCTCCACACACACATACACACAACCCTTTCGCCCCCTCCTTTTCTTTTGCCTCTCACACAAGTGGTAATTTATGGTACAATTGCTGTCAAATTTTATGCAACATAGTGTCATCTCAATTTCTGTAGTCTTTTCTCAATGTGACATCATTATACCTGCAGCCCAGCACCTTGCTTGAAATGATGGCTCTGATGCTGTTAAATGAGCCTTGTCAGTCCAACACGAATAATGACACAGATGGCATCCAAAATGACTCGAAAGCTGCGGGGGGAAAAAGCGTGCAAAGTGTGTCCCTGCCAAAATTAATTTCACACCGAAATCTTGTCGTTCAGCAGCGGCCTCACGACATTGTTGTTTTTTCATTTGTCGTCGTCTTCGTCGTTTTTTTTTTTTTTTTCCCGGAGGGTCAACGCAGTTCTGCCGTGGCGCTCTTGTTAACGCCGCCTTGTTGACCGTATACTCGTCGCCTCGCTCGTCCGTCCGTCCGTCCGTCCGTCCTCGAGACGGAGCGATGATATTAGAAATTATGCAGCCAGGGGCCCCCGGAAAGGCTAATGATCAATAGAGCGCGTGCGAGGAGGACTGCCACACGGCTCATTATAAGCGGCATGGGGCTCGGCGGTGTCAGGCCCTCCCCAGAGGATCCCCACAATCAAACGGCCGCGGGATGCGCATCTTCGGCCAGCGCCAGAAACTTTCGCGCCGAGCATTAAATTGGGACATTACTTCTGAAACCCGGGAGATGTCTTTATTTTTAGCAAGGCCGAGAGAGAGAGAGAAAGAGAGAGAGAGAGGAAGAGAGAGAGAGGGAAAGAGAGAGAGAGAGAGAAAGAGAGAGGGGAGGGGGGGGGTGAAGAAAGACAGAGATGAGACTGAGAATCGTTTCGGAAACGGATAAGCCTGACATCTGTAGCACACGCTAGTGTGCTATCTGCACCAGGCTGTGATACTCCAGTCTACGCTCGTCATTGTGTCTCAGTAGTGTGTGTGGCTGCCCCTGCCTCCTAATAGCGGCAGATGAATATAGCCAGTGTAATCCTTTCTGTACAGTCAAAGCCCACCCACATCTATTGCAACCACCCCACAACCCCTCCAACACACACACACACACATTCTCTCACACACACACACACACACACACACCATTAGACACATGCACAGACACAAGCTCTTTCTCTCCAACACCCCCCCACGCTCACACACACTACTCACACATACACACACACACTCTACCTCCCCCCCATCACTCATTGCACAGAGCTGGAGGAGACAATATCTGGGGGATTAGCGTTGACCTTTGTAGTTCTGACATTCACCAGTTTTACTTAATTAACGCCAGGCAGCCTCCCTGACCTTTTGTCATGCGAGCTGTCATTGGAAACCTTTCTGTTGACTTGAATAGGAATGCTATTTGTTAAAATAATCAGCGGTCCGGGCCTTGCCCACGCGACGCGACGCGCTCTCTCTCTCTCTCTCTCTCCCCTGGCGCTGCCCGCTGCGCCACAATGGGCTCTGCCGACGGGGGAGAGGGCTCTTTTTTTTGTTGTTGTTGTTGTCCGCCGGGGGCCGGTGCCAGAGGGAAATGGGGGACCCTTCAAGAATACGGCGCCCCGGCGTCTATTAGCTGTCACATTCATTTGACTGAGCGCCTTCTGAGATGTTTATATGCAGACGCTGGAGTGCCATCAAACCTCTTGGGTAACCCCCCCATACCCCCCTCTTTTATTTCTTGTTTAATTTTTCTTTTGAGGGGGTACAGCCCACTGGGAGTATGTGTTGTGATCAATGGAGGGTGCTTAAGTGTGTGTGTGTGTGTGTGTGTGCCTGTGTGTGTGAATTTGCATTGTTTTCCACCATGTCAGCTCCTGTTGTGATGAGAGAGATTATTATTTGCGAATGTGTGATGTGTGAGGATGTTTATTTCTATTCCTCTGTGTGCGTGCACGCTTGCGTGCATGTGTGTGTGTGTGTGTGTGTGTGTGTGTGTGTGTGTCCAAGCTTGCGTGTGACAATGGACGCAGATACATTCGGCGGTCCTTTGCAGAGGGATTTCAATTAGGTGGCGTTAAATACAGTTGGAAATCACCAATCACAGCGCCATTGTTCACGGAGCTGTAAGAGCAGCAATCCCACTCCCCCATGCCCCCTCTTTTCCCTCGCTTGCTTTCTTTATTCCCTCATTCTTTTTCTCCCTCTCTCTCTCTTTTTCTCCCTCTCTCTCTCTCTCTCTCTCTCTCTCTCTCTCTCTCAGCGTTTTTTGTTTTAGTAAGAAAGGAATTGAGGAGATGAGCCCTGCTAGGGTAATGTACTGTGTAAGCAAGGGAAATGGCATTGTTGAGGGGAGCTCATGTAACGGTAATATCCTGTCTAAATTGAATTTGCAGAACAATCAGAACCATTAGGCCCCTCACTGAGAGAGATAAAGACAGATAGTGGCGTGCTCTCTTTAAATGACTAATGCCTCACTCTGCTCCAAGGCATCAGATCTGCTTTCATAATACCAACCCCAAGATGTAGAGGAGAGAGAACGAGAACGAGAGGAAAGAGAGACTTGGAGAGAGGGATGAAGGGAAAGAGGAAGGGAGCAGTGTTTCATGGCGAAGGAGAAAGAGGGAGAGAGAGAGAGGAGAGGGGGAGAGTTGTGTTGTGGACATCTGCAATTGCTTCAGACGTATGCATTTCATATCGCGTCGCGGGCAATGATTGCCTCAGCCACAGCCAGGCAAGGTGCTGAGCTCCTAATCTTTCTGATGAGCGCAGAAGGAGCGCCAGCAATTATAGTCGTGCTCAAGTAGTGGTTCGCTGTGGAAGTCATAAAAATGATGATCATGATGATTGCGATGATCATTGCCTTTTATTATTATACTTTCATTTGTGTCTGCGTGTGAGTGCGTGCGCGTGTGCATGCGTTTTTGTGTGTGTGTGTGTGTGTGTGGTGTGTGTGTGTGTGTGTGTGTGTGTGTGTGTGTGTGGGGTTGGGGGGAGGGTCTTGGTGCAGACCAACTCTGGTCGATCTGAATTGCAATTTTCAGAACAATGCATGACAGAAATGATTTGTTTTCCCCCCTTTTTCCGGTAAGTAAGGTACCGCTGTTGTTTTCTCATTAAATGTCACTTGAACAAACAAAGTAAATAAAGTTATCTGCAATATGTTGTCTTTCTCATTATTCTGGTTGCATCAACCACAATATGGAACATCATTCTTGACATTGAGGAATAGCCGCATGTCAAGCTGGAGTACCATAAAATGTAATTGTGGATTGCTTTCCATGCTGATTTTAATTTTCAATGTGATCTCGCATTGTTTTTATTTCTATATTTGTCATGTCTTGCGTCTGGAGAAAGCCTGTTTCCCAAATAGTTTAATTTCAAGGTATACATAATTCAACACTCCCGTGCCTGCTTGGGTTTTCCTGGTATAAAGTTGGAGCGGAAGTGTAATACTAAATGCCTCCATTCCATTCAATTTCATCCCTCTCTTTCTCCAGCCTTGGCTCAGCTTTCGGACAGGGGATGTGAATCCAAACTACAGAAGCCTCTCTCTGTCTCTCTCTTTCTCTCTCTCTCTCTCTCTCTCTCTCTCTCTCACACACACTCTCACTCTCTTTCTCTCTCTCTTCCTCTCTGTCTCTCTCTCTGTCTCTCTCTCTCTCTCTTTCTCTCTTCCTCTCTCTCTATCTCTCTCTCTCTCCCTGTATCCGAATCTCAGTGTTTGTGCAGTTGTAAATATTTCCTTATCTCTGGATAATGAGCCTCTGCCACTGTGTCCCCCCCCCCACACACACACCACACCACACACACACACACACACACACACACACACACACACACACACACTCCACCGCCCCCATCGGCGTACCTCCTGCCCCGCCCCACCCCACCCCACCCCGCGCCGTCCCCGGCAGCAGAGTGCTCTCAGTAGCAGCGTCTGGAGCCTGCTAAACTGGGCGTTTCATTCCGCTCGCTCATTATCGCTCGGGGTTCATTGCCAATAATAAAGATTTCTCCGGCGGTGAGACTTTTTGAATTCGGAGGAAATTACATTGAACAACGGGGAGCCTATGGCTCTAAATGTTTAATTAGGGCTGATAAAAAACAAGGGGATCAATCACGCCCGGCAATCGGGGGGCCTTTGCAGTGAAGAGCCACCGCCTCAATCTCTGATGGCGCCATTCGGGGGGGGGGGGGGGGGATAGAGATTGGACTTTTAGCGCGGGTGCCATATGCCATAAGCATAGGACGAGGGGTGTTAGCGTGCAGATGTGGAGTGCAACTCCGGGAGAAATATACCAGCGCTAATGGCGAACTAAACATGGTCGCGCGACAGCGCATGGATGCGCCTCCAGATGGGCGATATTGTCAACGGCGAAATAATTCAAACACGCGAGAAAGCATTACAAGCACTAAATAGGGCAACACATCAGAATACATCAGAGGGAGGATGCGTTCAATCATCCCCCCGCCGCCAGTGAGCGACCCTGGGATGGAGCGAGCGAGGGATGGATGGAGGGAGGGAGGGAGGGAGGGAAAGATAGAGAGCCGTTTCAGAGGGAGGGGAAACAGACGGACGGAGAGAGAAATGTTTGAAGACGTGGACAACGATAGCTGGTAGGACGAGGGGTGAATTAGGATTAGGGGGAGGCATGCGTAAACCCAGATGAAATACTGAAGGGGTGGAGGTTGATGTGTGTGTGTGTGTGTGTGTGTGTGGGGTAGAGCCAGGTGGGGGATGAGACAGACATGTTTGGTCGAAAAGAGACGGAGCAGGAAAGAGGGGAATGAATCAGTGTGAGAGGCTTCAGAAAAGAGAGAGGGAGGGAGAGAGAGAGAGAGAGAGAGAGAGAGAGAGAGAGAGAGAGAGGGAGAAAGAGAGAGAGAGAGAGACAGGGCACGGAGTGCAGGAGCTGGAGAGACAGAGAGACCAGAGACCAGGACAGTGGGCAAGAGCAGACAGGGAGAGAGAGAGAGAGAGAGAGAGAGAGAGAGAGGGAGAGAGAGAGAGAGAGAGAGAGGGAGGGAGGCCCGAGAGAGAGACCAGAGACCAGGAGAGTGGGCAAGAGCAGAGTAAGAGAGAGGGAGGGAGAGAGAGAGGGAAGCAGGCTTGGAGAGAAAGAGAGAGAGTGAGGGAGGGAGGGAGGAAGAGAGGCAGGCTTAGAGAGGGAGAGAGCGAGGGAGTGGGTGGGAGAGGCAGACAGAGCAGGTCTGGACGTGGCGGGGCGGAAGTGCGTGTGCCGGTCGGGCTCCGGTAAGTGATGGCGATGGCAGTGTAAGTCTCCTGGGTGTCATGTTTCTGTCAGCCCCCCTGTCTGAGTGAGTCACAGCGCTACTGCTGCTGCTGCTGCTGCTGCCGCCACCATCACCTCCACCACTGGAGCCGCTCTCTGCTGGTAAAGGGGGGCGGTACCGGTCCGTCAGCCCCGAGCCTGGCACTCAGCCACCACACAGAGCCAGGGCCTACACACACACACACACACACACACACTCACATGCGCACACACACACACACACACACACACACACACACAGACATGCACACCACACTCTTACAAACTCACATACACACACACTCACACACACACACACACACACACTCACACACACATACCACACACACACACTCACACACACACACACACACACACACACACACACACACCAGCCACTGAACTGCAGATGAGGATGGAGGATAGAGAGGGCGGGGTAGGGGATCAAATAAAGTGTGCCACTGGGCTCTGAGGGGCCTGGGGTGTTATTGAAGGACTTCAAGTCAGACTTCCTCCCTCTTTTTGGACAGTCCTGCCGTTTAAGACAAAAGCTTCCAGGGATTTAGAAAATGTTCAAAGTGAATGAGGGGAAAATGTAAATATATTTAAAAAAAAAAAAAAAAAAAGGAGGAGAGGAAGATGAAGAGTGGAATAAGGAAATAAAGAAGACAGTGTGTGTGTGTGTGTGTGTGTGTGTGTGTGTGAGAGAGAGATGTCCTGACTGAACAGCTTCTCTCACAGTCCAGGGTTTTAAAGCCACGTCTAGGCAATTATCGGGAGCAGAGACGGGTGACTGGACAAATACTGATAGCGGTTGACCGGCAGCCAGAATGCACAGTCCTCTGCCTCTTTCTGCATGGTCAACAGCCTCCTGCCAGAGCCCAAAATAGCTTGCAGATCATTTGTAGCGTGGCCTCTGTGTCTTCATGCATAATCCAGTCTGGTGAGCAGGCCTTGGTTATTGATACCAGAACCGAATAGCACACATAACAGCGTTGTGCAATATGGAAATGCTTTTGTCCATGCAAACAGTAACATGTGCTGGAAACATCACCAGCCAACTATCAATTCAGGGTTAGTTTCTAAATTGGCCAGCAAATACATAAAAAGAAATTGATGCCTCATTTTTCTTTCATTTAAGAAATAAAGCAAATATAGAATTTCCAGCGTTTTCAGGGAATTTCACGAATCAAGAATTCCATTTGAAACACTTCCACTTCCTCCGCCTTAGTAACTGCTGTGCTGTCACGGTAACTATCAAAATATTCTGTCACTGAGTTGGTTACACTCCAAGTCATTCTCCGTTAAGCATACATGCAGAAACTGATCACTGAGTGGGAAAAACCTGCAAATGTGCCAAAAATAATGACATGGAGCCAAGCCGAGTGAAAGAAAAGACTGAAATGAATAAAGGAGGAGTGGGTGCAGTGGGAGGGGAGGGGGGGGGGGGTGACGAGAATGTTGACAGTTAATTAACTTCTTTTATTTGGGTGGGGGGATTGTGGTGTTGAGTGTGTGTGTGTGTGTTGGGGGGAGGGGAGTTTGGGGGGGCAAATCAACCTCAATAAGTGAATGTTGTGCTGTCTCATTTTTGTCTACAGATTCTTGTGTCTCGAGGGAAAACGCAGGGACACGGGAGGACTGTATAAACCGCCGACGTCACCGTGGACGACGACCGCAACCGCGACAACGCCAGCGTCCGCTCCCTCAGACGTCCGCCTCGACCGCGTCCGCCTCCTGAACTGTCAAGCCACCGCTGCCCTCCTCACTCCGCTTTCACACACACACACACACACACACACACACACCTCCATCGGTGACACGCCGGACACAGAGCTGCTGAGACGCTGAGCACAGCTGGATTTCGTGCGGCGGCGGCGCCAGCATCTGCCGCGGCTCCCTGCAAGTGTGATCTCCAATTTAAGTCGCCGCTGAAGACATCTTTGAATATGCCCGCAGGGCAGGAGCAGTGCACCACGCTGTAGCCGTAGCCTTCCGACAGCCAGTCACAAGTCTGCCGTGCAGTGGGAAGTTCATCAGCAGTCCGTGACATGCTGTAGACCTATTATTCTATCCATCTCTATATTTATCTGTATACTGTAACTGCACATCTGTCTTTCTCTTTGTCTCTTTCTTTCTTTCTCTTTCTTTCTTCCTCTCTCTTCTTTCTCTCTCTTTCTTTCTTTCTCTTTGTCTTTCTATCTATCTATCTATCTATCTACCTCCTTCATCTATCTCTCCGTTCCTCATCTCTCTCCCCTTATCTGTCTGCACCCGTGATCCTTACAGACAGGGGTGCTCATTGTCCTCAGCTGGAGTTCCTGTTATAATGAGCTACTGTGGCTCTGTGGCCTCCACCACGGGCAGCGGGTGGTGGTGTAGGTGATGGTGTAGGTGGTGGTGTAGGTGGTGGGTGTCGTGCCACTGCTGGTGCCGGTGCTGATGCTGCGACGCTCCTGTTGCCTCTCCTTTCATAAGCCTCGCCGGCCTTAGAGATGGCCGCCTCTGAACACAGCCTCTGATTTACGAACGTCAGCCCCGTCTTTCCACCCACCCCCGCTGCTCCCCCAAACACACACACACACTCACGCACATTTACACACACACACGCACACTCACGCACATTTACACACACAAACACACACACTCACGCACATTTACACACAAACACACACGCATTCACACACACACACACACAATCACGCACATTTACGCACGTACACACACACACTCACGCACATTTACACACACACACACACACACACACACACACACACACACACATACACACATACACACCCTCGTACATGCTGTCACGCTCATGGCCGTCCACCAGTCATGAACGCCCGGCGACGCGTGACAACAGGCAGAGGTCAATTTGTCGGGTCAATTTATGGACAGAGGAGGCGAATAATATGGAATAATCCTGTCTGCTCAAAGCTCTCAGACCATAAATATTGGGTGACATGCAGTAATTCCACTTTGTCAGTATTGACAGACGGACACGACGATGAGATTGGGTGCCCACTCTGACGACAGCAGGACAGCCACAATTGATAGGTGACAGCAGAGAGGCAGAGATTGTGTGTGTGTGTGTGTGTGTGTGTGTGTGTGTGTGTGTGAGAGAGAGAGAGAGAGGAGAGGTAGTCAATATACTATATGTCAGGTGCGTGTATGGTAGCATCAGCCTCCAATATAACTCACACTTAAATAGTCAATCTGCAGTTTTCACACTGTGCTTTGTGCATATGCACACAAACCCACACAAACACATTTGTGTCTTAATCAGCTTTTTTGTTCTTAAAAAAAGCAAAGTCCACAGTAATTGAAACCTACCAGACTGGCATAATTTTTAAATCAGTTCCATCCACCTTTTGTAAGTCACAAATAATTTTTGCATGAGAGAGCATCCAATTTACATACAGTACCTAGCTGGTGTTGTGCTGCTTGTATACAACAACAACACACACACACACACACACACACACACATGGAAAGAGAGAGAGAGGCACAGTGGCATAAAGAGGGAGGTTTAATTTATGGCTTTTTACTGCTTTAAAGCTTGCTTGCACTTCCTCCAGCTTCCATCTTCCAAGGCCTCGACGTTTTTTTTTTCTTTTTTTCTTCTTCTTCTCTTTGAGTTTCCCTCCATTAGCCGCTCTGCACAGCAGTGACATTATACGGGCACCCGGGGAAGGCGGCATCAGCGCGGCTCACAGTATGAAAATGATGAAGCCTGGCTTGTGTTTGCAATCACTGGCTCTTTCCCTCTGACCAGCACGAACACTGAACTGGTGTGGCAATTCCAGAGCAAGAGAGAGAGAGAGAGAGAGAGAGCGAAAGAGAGAGAGAGAGAGAGAGAGAGAAGGGGGGGGGGGTTGGGGATGAAGGAAAAAGCGATCCGTTCTGCTGGAGGGCAGTCGCATCTTTTGGTCAGATCTCCACTGCCCTGTGTCACCATCTGAGACCTAATGTAACCTGATGCAGCGCCGTGTGGGCCCCCGGGGGGGGACTTGGCTCGGCTCGGCCACAGCTGCCTGAGATGCGGAACACATCTGGCCAGAGGCGTGCAGGCGGGCGAGGCCTGCCCCTCTTCCCGCTCGGCAGAGGTGCGGAGGTGAGCCAGGGCCACGGACGCCGGTCCCGACGCACCTTGGGGGGGGGGGGGGGGGGGGGGGGGGTTCTCCTGGTCACCGGCTGGCAGCTAGGCATCACCAAACGAATGCTGAGAGAGAGAGGGAG
>NC_085012.1:9023503-9048503 GCF_963854185.1 Sardina pilchardus
GCAAGGGACAGCAGGATAATGGCCACAGCTTGTACCCACGAACAGAGGATATGTGTGAGGGTGTTTGCATGTGTGACTGTGTGTGTGTGTGTGTGTGTGTGTGTGTGTGTGTGTGCATGGGTGTGTTTGTGCGTGTGTGTGTGTGTGTGTGTGTGTGTGTGTGTGTGAGGGTGTTTGCATGTGTGACTGTGTGTGTGTGTGTGTGTGTGTGTGTGTGCGTGCGTGGGTGTGTTTGTGCGTGTGTGTGCTTGCGTGCGTGTGGGTGGGTGTGTGGTGGTCGTGTGTGTGTGGTGAAGCCTTTATACTACCACTCTCAGGGCCTATTTCAAACATACATGATGAGGAAAAAATGACAAAGGACCGTCCAAAACCAACAACAACACAATTATTGTTTCCTTTCCAAAAATATATTCAGTGTGTATTGTTTGGCGAAAGTTGGGTGGATTTCATGTTTCAAGATAACCCAGAAAAAGGAGGGAAACCAATGTGTAACAAAACAATACTTATGTTGTAGTATTTGGTCTGTCAGATCTCCCTTCAGAATGTTCTGAGCATTTCCTCTACCTCTGGATCTTCATTGGTAGAGAAGACCAATTAGCACCCTGCCATATCCTCCCTCTCTACATTCTACAAGTCGATTTCAATTACTTCAGCCCGAGCTGACAAAAGGCATCAACACAGGAAAAGGTCCAGCCACATAAACACACACAGACACGCACGCACGCACGCACGCACGCACGCACGCACGCACGCACGCACGCACGCACGCACGCACGCACGCACACACACACACACACACACACACACACACACAGACAAACACATGCATGTGCACACATACACACAAACACATACACACACACACACACACTTGGCATAATTGGTAGGAAAAAAAGACACAAACATGGCCAAAGAGAGAGCAAAATGGAGTCTTTTTCCCCTCTGAATGTTGTCCTTGCGACAGGTTGCTGTTTGGCCTTGCAGGGGTGAAAAGCAGGGCTGCCAGGCTATTGTGAACATGGTGCACTCCACCTTGAGATAAGTGAAGCCCCAGAGCTTTTTTGCCTCCAGCTCAGCTCTCCTTCTCCTACTCTCTCTCTCTCTCTCTCCCCCTCTCCAAAGCCTCTATTTCATGTCTCTTTCTTCCCTCAGCAGGGCAAATAGGGACAGTCTCTCAAGCCGTCACTTTTTTTTTTGGTGCAATTTTCGCTTCTTTCTCTTTTTTTTTGTCGTTCGGTTGCACCCGCTAAATTTTTTTTTATTTTATTGTTTTTTTTTCCTCCCCTGTAATTGCCGTGCAGCCCAGCAGTAGGTACGCATCTATGGAACAATGCGGAGCCTGCTGGTTAGACACTGCAGGGGGCATAAATGGTCAACAGGGGGCAGTATATGGCTGTCTTTTGCCTGAAATCCTTGCCCATTTGATTCCTTTGTCTGCTTTATATTAGACTCCTATAACAAGATAGAGCTATTTTATTCTTCATTTCTCCAGGAAGTGGACGTGATTTGTATGTCTAGCTTAACAGAATTTGTGCCCAAGGAGTTAGGGCTCATACCTTGTTGACAAATCCAGTTCAGGCCAAAAGGTTGCCATGATTATTTATAAAGGGGCTGAATCGTCTCCTTGTATTCATTGCACATTCAGTGGGGGCAGAATTGGGCAGAATTGTTCGAATAAAAGCGTAAAAACATAACTAAAAACATCTCAGGATAGCAGAGCAGCAGAGCAACTCCCCCACAGAACTGCAAACAGCCGTGTTTGTTTGTTTGTTTGTTTGCCTGTTGACACATGTCGTGTTTTCGACAAATAAAAAAAAAAACGGGGAGATTTGACAAGACCCTCTGTGCTGATTCAACACTTTAATAATTCTGCGCTGATATTACATTAACTTTTTTCTTTTTCCTGCAGAGCACATTCTTGTTTCATGTAAATTGAGATGACAGTGGGTAAGACACATGGATTTGTTGTGTATTTTCTTTTGACATTTTTTTTATAGTAGGGTATCTGTTTGTCTTATGGAATCGTCTTACTCATTTACTGAGAATACCGTCTGATCTCTTGACAGCCTCAACACCATCACCAAAATAAGAAACTCCCTCAAATCATCTCAGACCTTAGTAATTGAAAATGCCAGCTTCAAAAGTCATTCCAACTGCAGGATGTTAAAAGGCTTGTTGGCATTAAGGAAACCTTGCGTCAGCCTGAATGAAATTAGGTGCATTTGTGTGCGTATGTGCATGAGTGTGAGTGAGTGTGTGAGTGTGTGTGTTGTGTGTGTGTGTGTGTGTGTGTGTGTGTGTGTGTGTGTGTGTTCCCCTCCACCCATCAAATATTTGTTTCTTTATATCACAGCATTCTCCATGTTTTGTTTGTCAGGCAGCCCACAAAGGGACTATCCCCTCCTGGACATCCCATGCCTTCATTCTGTAATGGTCTCCAAAGCAGCCTTCATAGCCCATCATGACAGTATGACACATTTTACCTTTTTACCTTTGCATAACACACACACACACACACACACACACACACAGACACAGACACGCGCATACACGTATATACACACACACACGCATACACATATACAGACACACACACACACACACACACACACACACACACACTTTTTCGTCTCCCTTCTGCATCTGAGTATGTGTGTATATTCTACACATTTTTTTATAGCCAGCCCAACAGTGTGAGCAAGTCAGCATATGCAACCATTTGCAGGATGGCAGGTTCCCCTCTCCTCCCCCTCTTGCTGGTGTATTAACGGTGTTCCCAGGAGGAAGAGGGTGAGGGGGGGTTGTCTTGGCCGTAACCCCCCTCCCCCCCCACCCCCACCCCAACCCCCACCTCTCCGCCACCCTCTCTTCCAACCCCCCATGGCCCACCCCCCACTGCCCCCACCCTTGGGAAGTCAGGGATGTGAACCCACAAAGCATGCGCGACGTCAGATCTCCCTCAATTAATCCACCATTAGGTGCATGGGATCCACGTCTCAGTGCGTTTGGGGTGGGGTGGTGTGAGGGTGGGGGGGGGGGGGGTGTGGTCCCTCTCTCCCTCCCTCTCTCTCTCTCTCTCTCTCTCTCTCTCTATCAATCGCTACGAGGAGCACACACAGCATCAGTCTGTTGCCTGGCTGAGGGATTTTTATGCTACGATTTCTCTCTCTCTCTCTCTCTCTCTCTCTTCTCTCGCTCGCTCACTCACTCACTCAGCCCCTGCTCTTTTTCTCTCCCTCCCCTTTCTCTACCTCCGTCTCCCTCTCTCTCCTCTCTCTATCTCTCTCTGTCACACACACACGGAGCGCACTCACACTCACGCTCGCTCTCTCTCCGACGCTTCCTCTCCTCCTGCTCTCTCCTCTCTCTCTCTCTGTCATTCGCTCTCCTGCATCTCTCTCTCTCGCTCACACCCTCTCTCTCTTTCTTTCTCTCTCCTTTGCTCTCTCCCTCTCTCTCTCTCGCGCCTTCTCGGCTCTCTCTTGCTGCTCACACATCGCTGAGAGTTCATTCACCGTGTCAAGCAAGCAACAACTGGCTCCGGGAGCGACAGCGCTGGAGGTAGAGGGAAAGAGAGAGAGAGAGAGAGAGCGAGAGAAAGAGAAAGAGAGAGAGAAAGCGTCGGGAGGGTTTTCTTCCTTTTGTTGAGCATCTCCAGTGAGAGCGAGAGCGAGAAGAGACAGAGAGAGAGTGAGAGAGGAGGATGCTGCTGCTGCTGCTGATGGAGCTGGTGCTGATGCTGGGACTCCAGCCGTGCGGTTGAGCCTCCGGTCTTGCTCCTCCACTCTCTCCACCTCTCCATCCTCCACCTCCCTCCTCCTCCTCCTCCTCCTCCTCCTCCTCCTCCTGCACCGTCTCCCTGCGCCTCCCCTGGTTGCTGCCAGCTGCTAGGAAACCTGGGCAGGCAGCCTCCACCCTCCAGCCTCCACCCTCCACCCTCCACCGGCTCCGCGGCTCCACGGCAACGATGACAACGCTCGGCGGACTGGCACACTAACCCACAGATGCGCTGCCTGCGGAAAAAAAGAGAGAGAGAGAGAGAGAGAGAGAGAGCGGAGCGGAGCGGAGAACTGCGCGGAGGGACGAGTGAGAAGCGCCGTGCAGACGAAGACAGCAGAGAGAGAGAGAGAGAGAGAGAGAGAGAGAGAGAGAGAGTGAGGAGGGAGAGGGGGAAAGAGAAAGAGAGAGAGAGTGAGAGAGAGAGCGAGGGGAGAGAAGAGAGGGAAGCATATCACAGTCAGGCATCAGACGACACCCAGGGCTTTGAGCGCGGCGGGAAGCAGCCCATGGAAGCAGCAGCAGAGGGTAAGGCAGCCTGGCTCGTGGAGCACGTGTGGATCTCACTGGTGTCTTTTTTTATGATCCTCTCCTTTGCTGTGGCTTTTCATTTCTTTTGTTTTGAGTTAATAAGCAAGGTGTGCATATTTTTGTGTGTTATATCAATTAATTAATCATTTCTGCTCAGTTAAAAAAAAATTTTTTTAGTTTATGAACACCTCTACTGTT
Source organism: Sardina pilchardus (assembly GCF_963854185.1). Classification (NCBI taxonomy): domain Eukaryota; kingdom Metazoa; phylum Chordata; class Actinopteri; order Clupeiformes; family Clupeidae; genus Sardina; species Sardina pilchardus. The sequence continues at coordinate 9,028,010 of NC_085012.1, forward strand.
TTAATTTCCTTTTCGTCATTGCTTTCTCTGTGTCGTGTTTTTTTTCCCTCATGTTTAAATGAGAGTGTAAGCAGTTTTAATGGAAGATTTTCAGATTTTCTGCCTTTTTTCCTGATGTGTTTTTTTTTCCCCTTCGGAAGAATTCCTGCCTGAGAGATGTAGTTTCCTGTCCTTGGGATTTATGTAAAGAAGAATGAAGCCACGTGTTAGTTACATGTAGTTTTTATACCGTTCATTTTTCTTTTTGCTTATTATTACTAATATTTTTTTTCTCTCCTGTTGTGGAGCAGTATTGCTCAGTGCTGTGGTGTACAGCAGGGTGGAGGGGAGTGATGGAGAGAATACAGATTCAGAAAGGGAGAGAGAGAGGGAGAGAGAGAGCAGCAGCTACAGTACTGCGCTTTAAAAAAAGAAAGAAAAAAAAAATCAGCAGAGATCTCACCCAGCCCTTTCTGCCTTGCTCCCTGCAATCAGAGAGCTATTTCCCTCTCATAAAGACACATCAGAACACAGAGAAGCTGTGTGTGTGTGCGTGTGTGCGTGTGTGCCTGTGTGTGTGTGTGTGTGTGTGTGTGTGTGTGTGTGTGTGTATGGGAGATATAGAGAGAGAGAGAGAGAGAGAGAGAGAGAGAGAGGGAGGAAATTGACAAGAACTACGGAAAAAAGATCGTTGGAAAAGTGATTGAGTGCACCCAGAGGAACTTACTTGCTTACCACAAACAGAAATAGAGATGCATAGACATAGATATGCAGGGATATAGATATGCATGGATAGGCATTGATTGATTCTGTTAGTTAGCAGGAGGAGAAGGAAGAGGGGGAGGAGGAGAAGGAAGAGGAGGAGGAAGAGAACGAGAAGGACAAGGAGAAATTTTGAGGAACGGATAAAAAACATAAAACCTGATAGAAGGAATCATAGAGAGCAAGAGAGGGAGATGGGCGGAAAACTGGAGAGGGATGGAGAGAGGGATGGAGCGAGAGGTGCAGAGATGTCTTGGCGGTACTGTTTGGAGAGTCACAGTGTGCTGCTTTTTTTTTCTCTCTTTTTTTTTCCTCCACGGGAGAGACAGAGAGCCCCTGGGGCTGCTTTGCTGGTGTGTGTATGTGTGTGTGTGTGTGTGTGTGTGTGTAGAGAGTGAGAGACGGTGGTGAGGGGTTGGTGTGTGTGTGTTGGGGGGGGGGGGGGGGGGGTGTTGCATGTCCATGCGTTAGGGGCTGCTGCCGCTGTATGTGGGGGGTACGTCCCGTCGTTTAACAGCTGGGGGTCTCCAGGGAAACGAGGGCTGGAGGGAGCGAGCGAGTGAGTGAGCGGGCGAGCGAGCGAGTGAGTGAGTGGCAGCAGAGGCTGAGCTCCACAAGGACGCTGGAGAGATGCTTTTGTTGTGTCCAGTGCTTGAGTCCAGCTCGTCTCTGTGTGTGCAGTGATCAACACCCTTTATCTCCCTCTCTTCCTCCCTCCCTCCCTTCCTCTCTCTCTCTCTCTCCCTCTGGCTCTCTCTCCCTCTGGCTCTCCTGTACTTGCTCTCCAGCCATCTCTCTCTCTCTCTCTCTCTCTCTCTCTCTCTCTCTCTCTCTGTGCCTCCCTCCTTCCTTCTTTCGGTGTCGTTCTTGTGGTGCTGTTGTCCCTCTCTGAGAGATAGGGGGATAATGGTGTGTCTGGGTAAGCTGCTGCTGTCTTTTGTATTTTGTTAATCAACAGCTGGGTGCTTCAGCATGTGCTCCGGGTTCACCGAGAGCATTTTGTTTGCGTTTCGCTCATTACTCTGTAATTGTGGTCGATGGCGAGCCGTGGTGGTTTTTTTTTTTTGTGAGACTTGTGTTCTTCAAAATGGTATAAATTGGATTTTTTTTTTTGTCGCTCTCTCTCTGTCTCTCTTTCCTCTCTCTCACCTAGTGATTTGTGCTTGTGTGCATTCTAGATGCATTGTGTGTCTGTGTAAGGGAGCCTGGAGTATGTGTGTGTGTGTGTGTGTGTGTGTGTGTGTGTCTGTCTGTCTGTCTGTCTTTAGTCATTCTAAAGAATTTGTATTTGATTTTAAAATGGGATAATTGGTGCAAAGCTATTGTAAAATGTACAGACGATACAGGGCTTGTGGTTATCTGCAGTGTGCAGTTTGGTGTTTGAATACACACATTTGTTTGTATAGTTGCTTTAAAACAATTTAGATGCAAAGGTTAGGGAAAATATAATATTGACATAAGGTGTCATCTTTGCTTAAAAAAAAAAGAAAAAAAATCCCCAATTTGTTTTAATGAAAACAAATCATATGAGCAACACTGAAGCTATTGATCAGGTGTATAAATCAATGAAGTGATTTTAAACAGGATCTCTTGAGGTACAACGTCTGTTTTTATTTCAGGGAGTGTATTGATTGGAGGGTAAGCTAAGCTAAAATTGAAATTGTTAGTAATTTATTATGTCCAGATTTGGGGAAAAAAGACTGCCTTTTCAGTTGGGAAAATATGATTTTCGCATCATTAATATTTCAGCCATCCTGAATCATGATTTTTTCATATCTTCTCTTTTTTTCTTGTGTGTGTTTTACATCTGTAAATGCCAGATGACAGATATCCATTGGGTGTTTTACCAAATCTGTCTGCTGTCATTTTGATAAGTATTGTCAAAGCACCCCTTTCATTTCCAATGAAAGCAGTAATGACGGAAAAGGTTTCTTTTTTCTCCTGGTCTGGCACGCATCATTAAAGCTCCTTCTATACATACAAAATCCCATGTACCAATGGAAGGAGTGGGGGAGTATCTATCTCTCTCTCTCTCTCTCTCTCACCCCTCCCTTAACCCTTACCCCCTTCATTCTCTCTCTCTCTCCCCCATATCCCTCTCTCTCTCCCTCCCTCTCTCTCTCTCTCTCTCTCTCTCTCTCTCTCTCTGTCTCTCTCTCGCTGCATGTAATGGGTTGAGTGGTTGTAATGCTTTGGCAGGCTTGACAGGCCCTGTGTTGGCTGTGACCCTTAACCTGCTTGCTCCCGCGTTTTTCCACAGGAGCTCATTACTCCGGGATAACACCTGCCGGGATTGGGAGCGCCGCGCCAGGGAAGGGAATCCCATTACGGATGGAAGCTGCTTGCCGGAGCCTCGGCGCTGGATGTAGCAGGCCCTCACAGTCACCGTGGCTCAGGTAGGTGTCTGCTTACCAGGGCTCGTAACCGTTTCTTACTGTAGGTGGGAGGAGGGCTCAGACCATTACTTTTCCTTTTTCCCTTTCTGCTGCTGTAGCATTTATACAATGAGAATGGAGAATGACACTGAGCTAGTGTGTATGTGACATGGTGTAAACGTAGTGGGTTCCAGTGCATCTCTTGTGAAAGGAATAGGTGAATAGGAATTGGAATAGTGTTTTTGCTTATTTGTTTATTTTTTTGGTTTTGTTTGCTTCTTTCTTTCTGCCCTACCAAGCTGGGATTGAAAAATGCACCTTTGATTTCTGTTTGCAGAAAAGCCATTGATGGGGCCTTGCCTTGCAACACTGTAAAGCATCTTCAATCAATTGATTTGAAAAGCCCCCCCTCGCTATTGCCAGGCGGTTGAGGAACGATTGTTGGTTACGGTCGCGTACACGTTTGCTTCTCCCCTTCCCCGCGACACAAAACCCCCCATAAAAAAAACGAAAACAACGAAAACAAAAAAAAAATGGCAAAACATAAAAACACGAAAAAAAAAGCGTCAAAGACTCTCTTCGGTGACGGGTATTCTTGGGTGGATAATACGGATCACGTTGTTATTGCTTAAGAATACGCGTAGTCGAGGAGAGTCATGTCTACGGAGACTGCACAAGGGACTAGAGTGAGCTGAAGCCTCAAAGATGCCGTCTGCCTATGTGAGCTTTTTTATGCTGTGGGCAGCCAGGCGCACTGAGTCGGTCAGACTGACACCCTCTTCCTCGTGTTTTGTTTTTATATCTATTAATTTATTTAATGACTTACCTCTCCAGTTATCTTATTTTTGTTATCTACCAGGCCACCACACAGAGCCTTATGTGTCATGCTTGTATGTAAACCCTGTGTTGTGAGTAGCTGTAGTTGAATGGCTGTGGGTAGCAGTAGCGCAGCTAGCTAGCATTAGCATTAGCATGTTTAGCACATGGGATTAGTAATTAGGATATAGTAGCTTAGCATTTTTGTAATTCTATGCCTTTCCTGTTGCTTTGATTTGCTTTCTACTGTAAATGTTGTCTTCTTTTTAGAGTTAGAGCCTAGTCATATTTTGTCTAAAGGATCTGTATTTGTATTTATATTGATTTTGATAAGTGTAGTGTTTTTTTTATATATATTGTTTTCTAAGCCAGTACATTTGTACCTGTGAATTCACGCATGTGCTTTATATCACTGAGCGAACTGTGCCTTGTTGACTGTGTAATGGCAGAGGATGGACAGCGTTTGACAGTGTCAGGGTGGCCTTGCTTGGGGGGGGGGGGGGGGGGGGGGGGGGGTTGGTAAGGTGTGAGAGGTGAGATGAGGTGTGGGGGGGTCAGAGTGAGGGAGGGGGGGGGGGGGGGGGTTGCACAGGGCCACAGGCTGGTGGATGCAAACGTAATGTAGTCTCCGGTGTTTATCATCCGGCACGGCGAGATGAGCTCGCCGACTCCTTTTCATCCTCCTTGCCACACTCCTCCTCTTTTCATGCAAATGGACGTGGAAAATGGCATTTATCACGCGGGGGTTTCCGCAAACGAGGCCCGCCCCATCCACCAAGCCACCGCCAGGGCCAAGAAAACAAAATGTCCACCTCGCCCGGCGACAGCTCAATTTATGCGCTGAGAGAAAGAGTGCTTTTGAAAGAGCACTCACACACTCACACACACACACACATACACATACACATTCTCGCTCTCTCAGACGCTCACACTCACACTCACACTCTCTCACACACACACACAGACACACACACGCACACATGCTCACACCGGATAAACAATTACCACCAGCTAAAATTGACTATAACCGGGTTTTCCATGTATCCGCATGCACGTTATGAATATGTATCACATGCCATGTGTGATGGCGTATTCTAAACTCTAACACCCATGGAAATCCAATTGCCCACCTAATAGGATCTACTTGACTTATGAAAGCATATCTTCAGACATGTCAGATCTTATACATATACATGAGCAAGAGGGCTTCTCTCTCCTTTTTCCCATTTTGCTTTTTGTCCTAGGAAATGATTTTCCTCACGTTTATTTATTTTCCTCTCAGTGATGTGACATTAAGACAGACCTTTTTTCCCCCCATTTTATCATCATTATTATTACGATTATTATTATTTAGTTTTTTTTTTTTTTTCAAGACATGAATGAGAAAAATGTCCATGCATTAATGAGGAGACTGGAAGAAAAGAGGTTAGAGGGGAGAGTGTGAACAAGAGAGAAAAAAGAAAGAGCGAGAGAGAGAGAGAGAGAGAGAGAGAGAGAGGGAGAGGGAGAAAGAGGAAAGGGTGCTAAATCTCCAGACAATCTAATTTACTCTTAATCATCTTTAAACGTATTCAAACGAGCTGCCTCCATTTCAGAGCGATTCTGCGCTCCCCCGTTTGATGGGCCTGTAATTATGGAGCGCTTGTGTGCTGTGCTGGGCTTCTCTGAAAAGGAGCTGGAGGGGACAAAAGGGAGGGGGGTAGGGGGGGTAAGGGGGGGTAAGGGGGGTTGGGGGGTGGACAGAGGTGCTGGCCCTACCACTAGGGGACTCATACAATTGGACAGAATGGCCCCCACAATATGTCTCTTTGGCAGCATCCCAGTTATTAGCATAACTGTTATTTATTTACCTCATGTTAACAAAAAGAGAGAGAGAGAGAGAGAGAAAAAATGGAGGCTATTATTTTTAAAAGAATGTATTTAAATGTATCTCTAGATCTATATTTATTCTGCTGCCTTTTGCCTTACTGACATCAGTACCTCATGTAATGCATTCGCCAAAAATGTAGAGTGGATTGTAAATGCATCCGATTGCATAAAGGCTTAAACACGCCTATGCAAAATAGAAAAAAGAGACATTTTGCATCAATCATTACTTGAAGGAGAAAAAAACAAAGATGAACATATCCAGGGCAGTACTGGATAGTAGGATAGTGCAGAAGACCCGCAAATGCCCTTAAAATACCCTGTATCAACATGATTTGAAGATTATTTTGATAAATTGCATTGTTTGTTGTTTTTAATTCTAATTAGATGGTGATTCACAATGATGTTTACAACATGTATTTTCACAAATATTTTTGATTGACATTTCTTTGATGTTCCTTTGAAATGTTGAAATTACATTTATTATTATGACAATCATTATCTTATGATTAATTTCAAGATTTTTTTTCAAACCAAATCCAGTGAAAAGCTTGCTGATTATGTCTTCTTTCATAACTTAAAATATTTTAGAGGGTTTTGATTCATGTTCTATTTTGTCAATTTTGCTTGATGTTAATTAATTTTGTTTGAAAAATAAAGTCCCATCTTTTTGAAATGCTAACGTTTTTGCACATTTCTACCTCGTATAACTACCTCATATTCTGATATGAAAATATACATGTAGGCATTCTCTTTCCTACTAGTACACTGATTCTACCAAAATGGAATTAATTCCAATTCACAATAGAGTAACATAACCTAAAATTAACTGTAAATGATATGATCGTATTTAAATGCATCCAATACATTCACGTGTTTCTATTTTATTACTTGAATGATGATTTAAGGGTTTGATGCACTCTGACAGTTTATCCTTTTCCTTTCCTGCAGGTAGATTTTTACAATAGGATAGAATTACCAGGGCCTTATCACAGTGCTCCACTGCTTCATATTACAAGCTACTTATGTTCTCAGCTGATAGACAGAAAACTAAGGTCCCCTTCCCATGTTGTAATCCATTTATAACCTAGCTCAAGTACCACCAGAAGGTCTTTATTCTTGCCCCCCAACCCCCACCCCCCCTTGTAATTATGACCTCAGAAGCCATGGACCTCACAGATGCACGTGTGTGTGTGTGTGTGTGTGTGTGTGTGTGTGTGTGTGGACAGAGAGAGAGAGAGAGACAGAGACAGAGAGAGAGAGAGAGAGAACTCACAATTATCATACCAGTCAGCCTTGTACAAGATTTTTTAGAAAAATATTCTCAAATTAGACTTACCATTGTGCGGAAATTGATAAGAAAGGCTTTTGAACGACATTATGAATTTCCTTACAGCATCTGAATTTAAACTGTGCTTTACAATGACACACTGACTTACAAATTATGATCAATGCATGTCACAACAACAACAAAGTCTAGAAACAGACACACAAAAATAGGACTTAATCTTAAATCTTTCGTATCTTGACTAGAAAGAGACAAACCCTCCCTCGTCGTCTGATGTAGGCTACTGATGGTCGGAACGTCTGCACCACATCAGATAGTCTGTAGTAGTCTCAGGTGTAAGTTATACCCGTGCCCCTTGTTATTTATTCAAAACACTATTAAGGAAACGAGCCGGAGTGAGAGGGGACACGTCGGATCAATAAGAGGAAATAGGAGAACAATATGGCCGCACCTGATGGGCCTCCACTGGCCATTTACTCTGGTCAGTGTTGTTGGCTGCGGTGAAGCACTCTACCGACTGCCATGCAGCGCTTGGGCTGCTGAGTGCAGATTTGCTCTCGTTACTTTGCGATTTACCACCTGCGTCCCCGCTATTTTAATTTTACCCTTTAACAGAATTAACCTTTGAGCCTGTTATCGGTTGATTTTCACGGCGGTGGACTAGCGTTTCTACCACGCTGCTAGTACTACGTTGCTGTGAAATATGTGTGGTAATTGAGCGCTTGCTTACTCATACTGCATGTGTTTATGTTTACCCAAAATGCTTTGCTTTGTTTGTTACATTTTCAATCTGCAAACACAGCCCTGCAATCAATAGTCTACTGAGGGTGGTTGCTTGAAACGTTCAGGAAAAGCACTATCTTTAGCTTTACCCTTTAACGTCTAACATTACCTTTGACTATAGTGTTCTTTTGGCTTCGTATTTGTCCACGGAGATCCATCCTGGCCTGTTCTGTTGTACTTTTCTCACACACTCGGACCCATTTGCTTTTACTGCAGTGGGTGAGGATGTCAATATTTATGAGACGAGTGGCTAAAATGCATTCGAACTTGCACGTTTACGGCGATCCTCGGCTCTTTCCCTCTTCTGTGCCCCTCTGTAAGCTGGACTGTAATGATTCCCCCAGCTCCCCCTCGACTTCCTCCTGGAACATTAGGTGGTTTCCACAAACAAGATCTACAGCATTAATCAATTGGAAATGTGCTGCATTAGCGTAGTGCATTTCCGCTAGCTGGAGCCTCTCGCTACCAAGACAAAGACTGTAGCAGACATTAGAGTCATATCCTAGGGCTTATTGACTCTTACAAAGGCCTGGGATCATTATTGTCCCGATTCTGAGGGCAGATATACACAAAGTACCATTAGATTAATTACTCGCATGCTACTTATTTCCCACATGTTGTGGCAGGGTCTGGTTTATGTATATGGCTGATAGCTAGAGCTATCTCCATTATTTTCATTTACAAATTTTCACAATTATTTCAGGCATCACCAGAGGCTGCCCGAGTCATCTTACTTACTGGTATCTGTAATAATGGTACTATCTGCGGGGTCCTCGGTTCGTTTAAATACCGGCCTATGAAATGTATCCACATCAGTAGCTCTCAGATAGCAGCTAAGCAATCTATTTAAAAAGCAATTTATTTTCAGAGTATTGGAGATTGGTGAGATTGAATGGGGGAGTCAGATCCACTACTTTCAAATTCTCTGTGGACAGTACTCATCCTGTTTGAGTGCAATTGCTCTCTCTCTCTCTCTCTCTCTCTCTTCCTCTCTCTCTCTTTCTCACTCTCACTCATGCCTGTTCACATTCGCTCTTTCTCTCCCTCTTTCTCACTCATACCCGTTCACATTCACTCTCTCCCCCTCTCTCTCTCCCTCTCTCCCTCCCTCTCTTTCTCACTCATGCCTGTTCACATTCTCTCTCTCTTTCCACTTCTTTATCTTGTGCCACTTCACAAACTCTTCAGACTAATATTCCTCCGAGAGTATTTGAAACACACATGCACACACACACACACACACACACACAAACATACACATACATAGACACACACACACACACACACACACACACACACACACACACACACACACACACACACACACACACAGAAACGCATACAAAATTACTCCATCTCCTAGTATAAGCACCAGCAAACAGTTTTTGTAAAGTGAAACCCAATAAATGGCACTGGATGACTCTATCAGAGCCCTGTTGTCTATTGCCTTTCACGTGAGCGCTACCAAAACGGTGTCATTTTTGACATCCCAGCCGGCTTTGCCTTGCAGTCGGGGCTGACGTGTGCTGGCCGCGAGACGATGTCAGTGAGGACACCCCCCCCCCCCCGGCTCGTGTTAGTCATCACAGAGAACAATACCGGCGTCTGCGTCGGCGTGGCAACAAAGGACGGGGCGCTGGAACGATCCGGGCCGGGCCGTGGTCGAGCTGGAGTGGGTGTTAATTGACGGTTTCGCCAAACACTTCATTCATCTGTTGCCCTGTTCACACACACACACACACACACACACACACACACACACACTTGCGTGTCTGCTCAACGAGCCCGCGTCACTTTTGCTCGTGTGGGACAGTGCTGCTCACGAGGGGCCAGGGTTACAGAGTTCACCTCCATGCCCATCCTTACCTCCCTCTCTCTCTCTCTCTTTCTCTCTCTTTTAAAAGAAACCCTCCACTCCTCCCCTTTCTCCTCAACCCTTGTGCGTCTGTGCCTCTTCACGTTTTTGTTCTCTCTCTCTCTCCGTCTTTATCACGCTCTTCTTGTCTGTGACCCCTTTTTTTGTCCCAGGCTCACCTGATGCCCTCCCCAAGCGCTAAGCTAATTTCCCATCCAACAGGGAGCGCGTGGAGGAGACCTCCAAATCATGCAAGACAAAGCAAGAGAATCAAAGAGAGAGAGGGTGAAAGGGAGAAAAGAAAGACAGGCAGCCAACACAGAGTGCAAGAGAGAGAGAGAGAGAGAGAGAAGAAAGACAAAGGTGCAGGTGATGATTAATCTGATCTCCTAAATGCCTCGGTTGCCCCCCGGGGCAGACCCCTGACTGTGAAGCTTTCAGATCTGCACCTTCCAGGAAGGGAGAGGTAGAGTGAGGAAGAGAGAGCGAGCGAGAGAGACAGAGAGGGGAAGAATAACACATTTACCATAGCAGAAAACACAAGGAGTTTTTGTCATTTCCAAAGGAAGCATTATTATTAGAAATGAAGTGTTCGGATTTGTAAATGTTTGTATTTTATTGTCTCCTCATAGATTTGGTTGTCTTGGAAGTCTTGTAGCATTGCTGAATAACCGGATAAAATAGCTGGATTTAAAGAAGGGGGTTACCATATGTGTGTGACAGAGATAAATCGGCTATCTTGATGATCGAGATCTCACATTAAGCCCCGGAGTTTTAGGATTTACTTGCAATAGACTAGAGTAATGGATAGGTCATCACAATAGAGGGTTCTCCTTGTGTGTTCTATGATTTGCGTTGAGGGCACAGGGTTCAGTTCTGCTGGACGAAACTAGAACGCTAGTTTACCCAAGTGCTTTTTAAAAATGTTCCCTTTGGTATTTAACACTCGCTTTTGACCAAACGATTTATTGGTTTATGGATTACAACCTTCTACCTTTAACACTGTCTTAAAATAGAAGAAAACATGAGCAAATATCTAAGTCATGTCTTTTTCTATACTGGAGTCTCTGGCATAGTAGGCCACGGTGCTAAAAGTACACAAATTCCATACTTGATGGAGTCCAAACATCGACTTTAAATAAGCAGTTTAAAGCCGACATGCCCATATGAGTCCTTTAATTGAGTCAATGCATATAATGGCATACTCTTACACTTCCAATTGTCACAGCTCATGCAAAGTACAGCACTCTACCCTTTGAAATGTTCCTAGAATTGCTTTTAAAAAAAGCTTAAAATGTTTTTGCCATGTTGTAAGTCGCTTTGGTTAAAAAGCGTCAGCAAAAATGTAATGTAGTGTAATGTAATGTACAGACATTTGAAAACCAGAGCCAAGAAAACACCAAGTGTGTGTTCTTTATATGTCACACACTTCCTCCTGCTAAGTCATGTTGATGACATGCAGCCCCTGCCCATGTCCACTGGAGCCCCCAGTTGCTCGGACACATGTCTCTCCATAGGCGTCCAGTGCCAGAGCCCCTGCATTTCCTGCAGCTCACAGCACCGCATTGTCCCACTTTAAAAAGCGTCCCGAATGAATCTGTTTCGTCCCTAACAATGGCATTACAGTGCAGTTTGGAGAAGAGCCACACTCCCCCAAATCTGAGATGTCACACGAACTGTGAAGGATAAACACCTCTCTGAAGACACAATGCACGCTAGCTTGGACAGAGGAGGGGAGGGAGAAAAAAAAAAAAACTCCCCAGTAATGCTTGCAATGGTGCCATTCATATGCAAAGCAGGGGCAGCTAGACACTTGGCCCTGGAGCAGTAATCTATTGAGTCCCCAGACACTCCCTGAGATTGCCTTAGATTCTGATTGAATGTGTGAATAGTGCTACCATCTGCAAATACCAGGAGAGGAAACATATACCGCAAAAAAGGCATGAATATTGTTCATATTGGATGGTGTGTATGGGGTTCCAGTAAGGGAGTAGAATAGTATGAGAGAGAGAGAGAGAGAAAGAAGGAGAGAGAGAGAGAGAGAGAGAAGGAGAGAGAAAGAGAGATAGATGTAAAAGATGTAACGAGATAGAGAGAAGGAGGATTTACATCAATACATGACTGTCGTACACACATGAGCAACACACTGCTGGGTTCAGTCGAATAACTAGGATGATAAGACAACAGTTGTACTGTAGGCTTGCCTGAGCTAGGAGTCTAAAACCATAATGAAATTTTAATTGAAATCTGGCTCAGATCGCAATATTAATACATCAGCTTCACCTCCATAATTTGTTGCGCAGAGACAGGAAGTGCTCTGGATCAATCTGGGGTGTCTCACAGGAATTTCCTTTTTTTTAAAAAATATATTTCGTTTTTCATGTTCTTCCTTTGGTTCATTCTCCTTCTCTCCCGCTAAGCCCAGCCTCATTAGAATCATCACGGCGGCCAAATGTCCTCGGTCTGACCCAGCCGGCCATTAAAACCCATAACTTCACCTTTTTTTAGAGCACACACATTCATAATCCTCCACTCACTTTATCACCAAATGGGTTTTTCCTCCGTTTCCCCCCCTGTGTGACAAGTACCTGGACAAAATAGATAAAAGAAATGACATTCATTTTGATGTCTCAAGCAGAGTGGGGTGGAGGGGGGAGGTAGCTTTTAATTCGAGCCGTCCCTGCTCTTCAAATGGCTGCGCTTTAACGTTCATATACCTGCAGCCAGACCTCTCACAGGCGTTTTCATATCCGGGGGGCGCTATGTGTTTATTTATTTCATCCGTTTTGTCTACGCCATTTATTTCATTTATTTGATCCCGTTTACCTCACTAAACACACACACACACACACGCAAACACACACACGCAAACACACGTGTACACACACACACACACACACTCACACACACACACACACACACACACACACACACACACACACACACACACAGACACACACACTCTCACTCTCTCTCTCTCTCACACACACACACACACACAGAGACAGACAGACAGAAAGACAGACACACACACACAGACACACACACATTAGTAATCTCTGTCATGGTGAATTGTTACGTAATTTGTATGTTTTTTCATGGCAAACTCCATCTCTGTCTCTGTCTCTTTGGCCTCCCCACAATGGATGTGTGATGTGACTCATGTGTGGAGTGGCTGTTGTGATCCTCCGGCTGCCCTCCTACTCGTCCACCCATCCTCCCGTAGCGTTGCGTTGTTCAGCCTCCCTCTCCATCCCAGCCTCCCTCTCAACCTCCGCTTAACTCCGCACCCCTGTGGATGAACGCGCTACGCCGGCCCCTACAAGTGGAGTGACGCCGGCGGTGAGATGAGGGGCCTGGTGTAGAGTATCTCTAGCCCTCCAACACACACACACACACTCTCTCTCTCTCTGTCCCTCTCTTTTTGCTCTTGGTCCACCACCACCACAGCTTGGTGGGAGCTGAGAGAGAGAGAGAGAGAGAGAGGAGGGGGGGTGGGGTTTACATCACACTGGAGGGACTGACGTAGCAGCGCCATGTTCTGTTGTGGGCTGATGATGCTGCTGCCTACTGCGTGAGTCTCGGCGCGCATGTGTGTGTGTGTGTGTGTGTGTGTGTGTGTGTGAGTCACCAGCAGCCACGGGTCTGCTGTGCTGCCGGCGACGCAGGACTTCCTCCAGGAGGCTTTAACGAGCGGGACTTTTTTTACGGAGCGCTGGCGGAGGATGCTCACGCTCTCCTGCTCGGAGACGCTTCATACGCCTGTGTGTGTGTGTGTGTGTGTGTGTGTGTGTGTGTGTATGTGTGTGTGTGTTAGGGTGCCTAAATGACTACACAGTCATAGTGTGCCTTGTGCAGCACATCACGTGTTCTATGTATGTCCCCGTGTGTGAGAATGAACGTGACTGTGTGATAGTGAGAGATTGTTGGCTGTGTGTGTGTGTGTGTATTTGTGCAACCTCATGTGTGTGTTGTGTGTGTCTGTGAGTGTGTGTGACGGTGGAGGCGATGGCTATGAAGTGGATTGGTGCAGGGACACATTCTCAGCTCTCAGCTCCACCTACATATTATGGACACACAAAATCACCCTTGTTACACACGAGTCCTGTACCAGCACCCCCGCCCCCCACCCCCCCCCCCACACACACACACACACACATCCCATTCCTTGTTCCTCAGTTTCCTGCCCTGAGTCTCCTTCACCCCTTCGCCTGACATGGCCTCAGTCCTCCACGACTCTCCTTTGAGCCAAAATGGAGTGCGAGGAAGATTACAGGGACGAGATTAAACCCGAGTCATTTTCCTCTTGTCACTGCGAGCGCTCTAACAAAGCCACAGCGCTTTGCAAGTGCTGACCCTGCCGGATCCCAATTATTTGATGCTTTGGAGGGGGGAAAAAAGGTAAAAAAAAAAAAAAGAGTGCGCTGTGAGCTACGCCACAGACTTGGATTAATTAAAGGAGCCTTCACAAGACAGCACGAAAAGAGGGGTGCCAAATCTAAAGTGCCAACATTAAAGTTACGACTCTTTTGTTTCTCTCTTTCTTTCTTTCTTTCTTTCTTTTTCTCCCCTCCACCCTTTTGCTATCATTTACTTGTTTCGTGTAAAAAAAAAAACAAAACAAAAAAAAGACGAGGGGAGTAAAAAAAAAGGAAATCGCAATTATTCCTGAGCACTTTGTCGTAATGAGACCGTGACAGAGCAACACTCGACTCGCTCGCGCAGGTTAAACACAGACAGATGGAGAGTGTCGCCGGCGTCTCGACGACCAGAATTAATTAGCGGCCGTGGCAGCTGACACATCAGTTTCACGCCGACCTGCAATTAAGAATAACACTTAATTTCGGAGTGTTTGCACGGGATGCCCGTCTTCCCGGAGCAAACAGCGCGAGTCGGCACGCCGAGCGCCTGATTTATAATGAACGCTATTTTGCCCGGTCCCTGCGGAACGCCGGGATTGGAGTGGAATTGGGCGGAACTGGAGACGAAGAGGTGAACGCGAGCGCTGAGTGGAGGGTCTGGCAAGCGTTGCCGAGGAGGGATAAGGGGTTGCAGCAGACGCTTTCTCTTCTTGTCCTTTTTTTCTCTCTCTTTCTCTCTCTCTCTCTCTGTCTCTTTCTTTGGCCTTCCTTCCTGCAGTGTTTGGGGCGAGACATGCCAGGTTCAAGAGAGGTCACCCTGGGAGGACCAGAAGGAGGCTTCTGCGCTTCGGCTTTTGTCTCTCGGCCCGGGATGCGGAGGAATCAGCTCGTGAATAGACAGCCCGGGCAAATGTTTAACCACACTGAAATACATGCTGTTTGGGCCTCGGGATGTTTCCCAAGGTGTTGGATGTTGCAGGTTATTACTGTGGTGTTTCATCATGGTACCAGGACACTGCCTAGCCTCTCTCTCTCGCTCGCTCTCTCTCTATGTACATGGTAGAGTGCGGTGTACAGTAAAAATGCATGTGTGATGGTAGGGGCTTGTATCCATAAGTGTTCGAGTGTGTGTGTGTGTGTGTGTGCTTTTATGCGTAAGTGTGTGTGTGTATATGTGTTTATACGCGTAAGTGTGTGTATGTGTGTGAGTGTGTGTGTGTGTTTATGTGTGTGAGTGTGTGTGTGTGTATGTGTGTGTGTGTGTGTGTGTGTGTGTGTGTTTTACTAGAATGCTGGATGTTTGCGCAGGCTGTCTGGGACCAAAACATCCCTCACAACGGACAGGCTTTATTTGGGGAAGCCTGATTTATGTATGTGTACTGTACTTCCTGTTCATTTATTGATATTTTCTGGTTTTGTTTGTTTATTTGCCCCCCTCCCCCCCTCCACCACGTCACAACAAGCCAGTGTTTGTGTTTCACAAGTTCCTGAGTAACACAGGCTTATTTGCCATTCTGTTTTGTCATGCTGAACGGCTTCCAGCGCTTGTTCAGCTGTCTTCGTGATAATCTCCGTTTGCGTGGGCCTAATGATAACCTAATAACAGCGATATTGATTTCTGTGAATCTGTCACAATTGCCCAAATAATGTCAGCCCCGGATAAAAGATTCATATTTCAGCACAATCGACTTACTGACCTGCGACGGATAGTCTATCCTGGAAATCCTGATTGCGACCGTGAAGACCCGCGTGTAGGTCCCAATGTTGCGACATGAATAAAATATTAGCGCGACGTACATGCCTGCCTTTATACGCCGTCGCTAATCCCTCAGCAAACAGCCTGAAGTTAATCAGGGAAATATGAATTTTCTGGTGGCTGGCTGTTGAATTGCACCCCCACCCCTGTGCCACCCCCTCGCCAGTCCTTAGTTACTGTGTGGCTTGTTAATTGGATGCCTTCTTTATTTCCAACCCCCCACCACCACCCCCAGACGCATGCACACACACCCCACCCCGAGCTCCCAGCGGGGTTCCTGTAATGATATTTCAGTCTATAAATAAAACATTTAAATACACAATTAAATTTCGACTGACCTTATTGGTGTGGGTTTCAGCCACGAGGCAAAAGGGGAAAAAAAATGGTGTTCATTATTTAACCATTTATATGCAGCGCACTCGCTCCAACCAGGCCACTCCAGTGCGCTGCAAAAATGCTATTTTATATTGATTATACGCCGTTGTTTTAGGTTTTTGAATAATTAATGACTTTCCCCACACATCATGTACACTGTGTACAGAATAGCATACACTACTAGAGTCCCCAGGCTACAAGGCAGAATATTGATGCAATATGTTATTACAAAACATTTGGTTTTGTCTGTTGCTCACTATAAAAGTCTCTCTTCTTACATCTTGTATTCTCCCTTGTATTCCATGTTCAATAATTGATACTTAAGTGTCAGGACAGGACAGTTAACACCTAATGGGGACAAAAAAAAAATCAACATGCTAACGTTAATCGCATTTGAAATTAGCCTTCAGATTACAAACTGATGTCTTCACATGAACGCATGTTGTGATTCAGGTTCAGGCTTTGGTTTGTCCCTGAAAGACTGGTGGAGGAGTCCAAACGGCTGTGTTGTGGACAGCTGCCTCGCCTCCTTACTGTGGAGGCCGGGTATCACATGAAACAAGATTCTTGGCCAGGCAACTAGCAGGCAAGAACCAGGGCCATCCAAAAGAAATGGGAGCCTCTTATTTTTTCTAATGAGATATAATCCCATTGTTTGATGTAATTATCCTCCCTGGAAGGGTTCTCAGCACCGCTCATCCCAGCCCTGCTGATGAAACCACAGGGAAAGAAGAGGCTGCCTGACACAAGGAGGGTGTGTGTGTGTGTGTGTGTGTGTGTGTGTGTGTGTGTGTGTCTGAACCAGTGTGGGACATCTCACTACTGAGCTCTGGGAGATGAGACCACTGAGATCACAATACAAAATGTGCAGTTGTTTGTGTATCTTTGTGTGTGTGTGTGTGTGTGTGTGTGTCTTTTCTACGTTTGTTACTATTTTCCTCTATAATAATGCCTGTATCATTTTTGGAGATGAGGGACATTTCTGTGGTAAGGATACAGGATACTCCTTGAGGTTGTGGTTTGAGTAAGAAAAAACCTTCCCAAGACCATTAAGGACTAACTGCTGATGGCCGATCTATCTCACACCTTTTCCTCGGTCCATGATCTCTGTTCTAATCTCCCCTCTTGACACCCCCAGCAGCCTCTCTCCAGGATGCCTCTTCCTCTCCAGCTCACGGCGGTGGGTGGGTGGGGGTAGGGGGGTGGGGGCGTCCCCACCGTACAGCTGATGAGGGGGCTCTAGGAGTGGGCCCATCGAACCCACATAAGCCCCCCCCCCCCCCCCCCCACCAACACAGTTCCATCCGCGGCCTTGTCCACAGTAAGAGCACTAACCCTCCCAATCAAAGCCATTGACCCAGCCCAAGAGTGACATGGAGGGGATGGAGGGGGGGGGGGTATTGATCTGGAGGACTGAGTGTGCATGTGTGAGTGTGTGTGTGTGTGTGTGTGTGTGTGTGTGTGTGTGTGTGTTTGTATGTATGTGTGTGGTTGTGTGTGTTTGTGTGTGCATGTACATATGTGTATGTGCATGAGCGTGAGTGTGTGTGTATGAGTATGTGCGTGTTTGCGCGTATTTGTGTGTGTGTGTTTGTGTGCATGTGTGTGTGTGTGTGTGTGTGCACGTGTGCATGCTTGTAGGGATGGTGTACATGAGACACACACAGCCAGGAGGAGCACACTTCTGGAGCTGCACAAATCAAGGTAATTGTGATTGACTGGCAGCGGGGGTCGATGACTGATTACTCCGCAGAAACACCACATCTGCTGGGCGCCAGCTGAGGACAGATCGCTTTGATAACACTTAATTGTGTAAGGGGTCGCTGGACCAATTAGATTACAGCTCAATTACCCCAGAAAATAGGATTGATAAGGTAAGGACAAAATAATAATTGATTCGTGAAAAAAAAAGAGGAGTAACGAAGAGGAAGAGGAAAAAGATTGAGGTGGAGTGTGAAAAAGATTTACAACATTAGCGAACGATCGCTACAGGATGTAAATATCCTGTGCATTTGCTGCATTTTAATTGGCTCCAGGCATGAAATATTCATGCGCAGCACATTAAATGTTGGCTAAGGTGGTAATCTATCGAGGGGAAGTGCTGTCTTGTCTTTGAATTCAAAACGATATTCTGGACGAAATGTTCTGCTCGGAGGTAAGAAAATCTTCCTCGAGGTTTCTGTTCAAGTGAATAAAAATGCAGAAATACATGTATAAACATAAATTTGGACTGAAGGCACCATTCCCCCCCCCCCCCCCCCCCCCCCCCCACACACACACACACCTCATCGCGTTCTGCAGCCAGTGGTCGTTCTGACAGCTTTCATTGTTTTTAATTAATTACAATAATCACAATAAAACCACTTTGCACCTGCCCACTCTTTAGCGAATAAATGCGGGGAGTGGGCGTCTCCGCTCGGGGCCGTGTTTGTGTATTTCCACAAACTCCAGAGCCCATTATAAACTTGCCGTCTGACATGCAAAACAACAGCAATAAATAACATCCCTGTCTTTTTAAAAATGTATATATGTATATACTGCGATGCTCTCTCCAAGGTTGCCGTTAGGCATTTGGAGCACACGCCGAACTGACTCCCGCGGAAGTAAGGCAGCGATGGGGAGGGGGGAGAAGAGCGGGGAAGTTAACATAAAAAATTGTGGTGCATTTATCAGCAGGTGATCTGTGATGTGGCACCTCTGGCGCAATGCTGCTCTGTTCTCTTTTTATCTGTCTCTTTTTCTCTTTTTTAGACACAGGAGAGGAGAGGACTGGAGCAGGAGGAGGAGGAGAAGAGAAAATGATGACGGGAGAGAGAGAAAGAGAGAGAGAGAATGAGAGAGCGAGAGAGAGAGAGCGAGAGAGAGGAAAACACCCCGGGTGAGAACACTACCCAGGTGGAGGCGTGTGTGTGCGTGTGTGTGTGTGTGTGTGTGTGAGTGGAGGGTGGAATACGTGGCGAGCGTCCATGTGCTGAGGTGTCCCAGCGGGGCAGGAGAACACTCAGGCCTCACCTGCTGAGCGTGCGCTGGGAAGACCGCCGGCCAGAGACCGCCGAGATCTGATGACGACCAGGGGTATCAGTGAGCCTCATGACAAGAGAAACCGCTGGGGGGGGTGGGGGGGGGGGGGGGGGGGGTTGAGAGAGAGAAAAGTGAGAGAAAAGAGAGAGAAAAGAGGGAAAATAGAGGGAGGGGGAGAGGGGCTACTAGTTACTGGCTGGTGTTGGAGGGCAGAGACAGGGTAGGGGGCTGATGGAGAGCTGGAGAGGAGATGGAGGAGGAAGTTTGATGGCGGTTCCCTGCGGAGATGAACCCTCTCAAAAGCGGACAGAGGCAAGATGACACTTCATCGCCCTCCTTCTCCTCCACCATCACCACCACCACCACCAGCAGCACCACCACCACCACCACTCCTCTCACCCCCCGCTCTCCCATTCATTTGATGGGATTCCAAGAAGGCTATGGATCCTGTCATACAATCAAACGGCGTGAGGGGAAACAGGCGCTTCTCTGGGCTCCTCTTTCCCAGCTCAACACCCCAACAGCAAATAGCATCAATTATTGATGGGGGAAAACGCCCAGCCTTATTAGCTCAACCCTCAGCACACTGTGCCTCAGACATCCCAAAGACAGCCTCGATGAAATGACTCCCCACTCTCTCCCTCTCCCTCTTTCTCTCTCTCTCTCTCTCTCTCTAGACTGACCAATGATTTCCCCCTGCATTTTCTTGTTCTAGAATGTTCGCCCTAAACAAAATGGCCTCCGGCTGCCCGCGGCCAATCGCAGTAGAGGCACTGTAAAAAGGATTCCACGGCATCCAAGAGAGCAGTTTGTATCCTTTGTACATCAGTCAGCGGTGTTTATAGAGAAGCCTTGCATGCCACATCAGATATGGGAGTACACATTCCTTTCATAGTCATTACTCTCTGCTTCAAAGACGGACTGCTTCTCCCATCCACTGCAGTATTGTTCCCCGCAGCCTAAAAGTTTAATGAGCAACAACACTGCTGCAGACCCCCACCAGCACACACACACACACACACACACACACACACACACACACACACACACACACACACAGAAATGCAAAGGCTCACACATACACACTCACATAACACTCATTCACTATCACACTCACACCCACACACACCCACCCACACACACACAGAAATGCAAAAGCTCACACATACACACTCACAAACACTCATTCACTATCACACTCACAGCCACACACACAGACACACAAACATACAAAATATAAACACACACACAGAAACC
>NC_085012.1:9051003-9068503 GCF_963854185.1 Sardina pilchardus
TGCCTAGATAGATAATCAGGGAAATACAATTCAGACTGCAGTTTCCAAATCCATACATAGCACATGCGCACATTTGTTTATTCTGCAAATCTAATTTGATATTAATGCCGATAGCTGGTACAGTGTGGACTGCATTACCGCACTTTAATAAATGCCGATAGTGTGCTTTGTTAAATGGGCATACGATAATGAGCAGACACATTTGATAACTGGGAAATGTTACTTGAACATGGGCAATCAATTGTATGAAATTAACAAGAAACTAAGGAGTGGATTTCCATAGAGCATTACAGACGAGAAAGAGGTGATCTGAACATATTAAAACATGAAAAAATCCAAACAAAGAGTATTTATGATAGCCGACAGTAGCGTGTAATTAGGCATTTGAAGACACGGGGCTGCCTGGGGGCTACCATTTACTGTAATATAATGACAGGACACAAGGACTGATATGCAAGTGCATTAACGTTTCTCTTATAGCTTATAGTTTCTCTCACATAACATGACCACACATAACAACTGTCCATTTTATGGTCGATATCTTAATGTCTGTGCCGGTTGAAAGGAGGCCCTTACAGGTGTGGGACAGTTTGCTGCACACCTCAGAAGCCAGGGACAAATACTAAAGAACTGGGAAATTAAGTTGCTGATCGATACTCTGAGTGAAGGAAGAAGAAAAGCCCCCAGTGGCTATTGGGAATGATTTGTCCAGCCAGGCGTCCAGTGAAACAATAACGTTCAAATGAATGTGAGGTTAAAAGCGGCTAGCGTCTCGAATGACACCCTGCGTCTCCTGTTTGAACACTCTAAATGCAAAAGGGGCTGTAAGCGGGCGGTGTGAATAAACAACCTTAGCTTGGCCCGCATTAGAATGCTTGCCTAACAAATTAAACGCCATTGGACCTTAGGATGCCTCTGTCACGGAGGAATCGATAAGCAATGTGTTTGGTGTGCAGGGCCACGCGAGGCCTGCCATTTAAAATCGCCCCTGTTTTTGCATGCGTTTGTCACAGGAGCTCACAGTGAGCTCAATCCCAGGAAAACTAATTAAGTGGCCTTCCCAACTATGAGGGTGACAAACTGTGTGTTTGCTTCAGACAGGGTAATATTAATGTGATGAAAAGTCTACAGGGAGCATAAAACATAAGGTGGTGGATACTTGATCGTTTAAAATAAATGGCGGAGGCACTGGAGTGTCCATAAATGTGTATACAGAGCATGGGAAAGACAATAGTTCTGGAGATGTCCTCCGTGATAAGAGCTCTCACGTTTTTTTTGTTTTTTTTATCCATTATTCTCGGTGCAACATGCCATAAAATATGAAAATATTTATCAAGGCACTCTCCAGGCAACACCGCCTCATGATAGGGGTTTTCGGCCGCGACGATAAGGACTCTTCAAAGTGTTAGCGAGCTGCATTTGCATTTTATGCTGTCTGAGATTTGACTGCTCTGGGACTGAGGTGTTGACATCAATGCAATGACTTGGGCTTGGAGCTAAAAGCGGAAGATGCTATTTTACAGGTTCCAATAAGAAAAGACAATAAGCCAGGGGATACAAAGTGTAACACCCCCAACTCTTCATTAGCTTTCTTCAAACATGGCCAGTGTTATCAATGGTGCTAGAAGTAGTGAGTATAGTCTATATAGTGTTTTTTTTGTGTGGCCCATGTTTGAGGGTGATGTATGTTGAGCAATCAAGTAGAATGGATTGCTGGTTGACATTTTTTTCAGTATAGGTGAACTGCATATGAAGTCAAAATACCAATGTAACAGCTAAACATAGTGCTTAAAGTAGACTTTTTTATGCTCAGCAAAGGGGAAAACTAGAAGTGTAGTGAAATAAATTACAGTGTGCAATATGCAATTTTTGTTGTCAAAACAAGTGCTTATAGAATTACAGCAATCATAAAAATATAATATCTCCCAATATCTCTGGGCATGTTGTTGTCCATTGCAGGCTTGCACAAATAATCTTGTTGTATGAATTCCCCCTAAAATAATAACCCTGAGGCCAATCTACTCAAACTCCAGCTGTGTTTTTCTCACACAGGATGCCCACAAGCATCTGCTCTGAAGTCTCTGCTTAAAAACAACAGAACATAGACAGCCTTTAAACAATCACTTTAAACTACAGATTTCACCACCCCTTCCCAGACACTCGGTGCTCCTATCAGAAAGCATCTATCTCTCTCTCTAGTGAGTAGTCAATGATAACATTCATTTCCCAGTCTAAGGGAACTTCGAGAGGTACACACTGTTTTATCCCAACCTATGATAAAATAAAAAGACAAGACGATGGAAGGAATGCAAAACAGAGTAGAGTAGAAAACATGTACAACAGGAAATGCTATGGCCATAGAAAAAGTTGTTTACGGCTTAGTGCACAAAGAATAATGTACAAAAACTATCTAAAACATTCCCAGTTGAGACTAATTTGCTTTTTCATAAGAGTTACAATCTATGGTAATTACCTTCATTTCATATTATCACCAATAACCATTGTTTATTTCTTTCAATAACACAAGAATTCAACATTTTACTTTAGCCCCCATAGAACAATTTTCTGTCGCCGTAAAATTGAAACTAAAAAACGTCTGAATCAACAAATACAGATGAACGAAATACTGGAATAAAGTGAAATATCATCGTTTTAACTCCCTCAGATCATTATCATTATGGGATGCTAAGCAACATAGTTGCATTATCAATCATGCGCCAAACAAAAAGAAGCACTCCAAGGAATCATTGTGTGCTGATAATAAAAGCTGAAGACCTCTAAAACATCAACATGCAGGGATATAACTATCACAGCAGGATTACTGAGAAAAGTTGTCTTGCTGATGCTCAAAGTGCACTAATATAAACAGTTTGTAGATACTTGTGTCTGTTCTGGTGGAAGTATGTGGACACCAGTCTGGGTCTGATCAGAATCATCCATATAGCACCCACATAGACAGATAGATAGATAGATAGATAGATAGATAGATAGATAGATAGATAGATAGATAGATAGATAGATAGAACTTTGGATTGATGCTACTTGCAATTTCTTTGTATGTTTATGTCTGTCTCTGTACTTTTTGCTTTGGTTTGAGTCTGGAGATGTCTGATGTATTTGGTGCTAGAATCATCTTATAAACTCTGTCCTTTTTAAACTGCACTTTTGAAGTAATGTGCAATAGAAATTAAAATGACTTACTTGCTATCAGAAACAGTTTGGGCTCTCTATGCATTATTGACGACTTAGGAATTTAGAAGGCAACAAGCTGCATCTGCAATGGGCCTAACAGCATTTTCAACTAGTGCAAATGACAGTTGAAGCATCTTAGCTCATTTGTTCTATGAGATATGTTCCAATCACCTCGTAGTTCACTGCGAAGTGGACTACAGAGAGTATTCAGCCATATTTGAAATTCCATCCCATTGGGGATAACAGTTTTCAGGCTGAAGGGAACTACACAGTGTGTAGGGAGTCAGGGAACAGAGCTATACTTTTACATCAGTTCAACTGATAGGGTCCCCATCTATTTTCATTCACAGCATTCCAAAATACGTGACTTGATGTAGAAAAAACAAAAAGTTGTGGTAACGTCGAAACGTTAGTCCCACAATGTTGGCACCATTAAAAAAAAAACTTCACATCTGAGTTGCTCTGGTGAACCCTTTTTTCTTTACTACGTGACTTGATATGTTGGTATCGCATATTTAAAGACACAATACGATGTGACCAATTCTCAAACATTTTTATTGAAAGTATAAATATAATGTGTGAAAGTGTTTCTATACTTAAGATTTTAGGAAATAGCCACAGACATTGTTGCTGTAAGTGTCTTGTCCTCTTTACTTTGTGTTATTTTTATTTTGTATTTAATGTGTCTGCACGCGGTGTTGCTCCCTGTTGACTGTTTACTTCCTGTGTGTTGCATCATATGATCCTTTCTTTACCCTTTCGACCTTTCGAGCTTCTTATTTTTGGATTCAATTTTGTTCAAACCTTGTTTATATCAAGAATGGGTCCCTATACCAAGGCCTGTAAAATATTTCCTTTTAAATACTATGTCTTCATGTTATTTCCAGCCCTTAAAATCACATGAGTTTGACAGCCTGAAAATTACATTATCTGGGAAGCAATATTTGGG
The DNA here is from genome assembly GCF_963854185.1 of Sardina pilchardus. Classification (NCBI taxonomy): domain Eukaryota; kingdom Metazoa; phylum Chordata; class Actinopteri; order Clupeiformes; family Clupeidae; genus Sardina; species Sardina pilchardus. Next base: position 9,055,145 of record NC_085012.1, read on the forward strand.
AATTAATGTCATGAATAGTATTATTCATATAGGCTGCCCAAACTTTGTACTGTGGAAGACAAATATGTACTTAGTATGTCTGAATTAAAAGAACATCAAGCATGGTATAAACTTGTTTTTGTATGCATTTAGTATACATTTTTTTTCTTCACATACTATATTTCATTAATGTTGTACCAATATTTGAACATTCCACATATAATGGGCTTGAAGACTTTAAGCATCAAACAAAGGGAGTTTGTGTTTTTCTGTTATTTACATAGGATGGAAATGGTATGTGGGGTAGCTACACTTGAAAATATATGTGAAAGTATCTCAGTATATGGACATTTAGTGTACAAAGTGGCCATGTTGTACCATAGATAAATAAATCATTGTTCTGCCTCAGGGACAAGAATGAAAGGCATTGGTATACAATGTAAATAAGTAAGTGTATTTATGCATGAATGAAACATGGTACATATTATTTAAAACTAATGACCATACAGTACAAACTTTTAACAGTCCAATCATCTGTCTTCCACCTTACAAAGTTTGAGCAAGTTTTTCTGAGAGTCTAAAAATTATACAAAATCAAGGGTGAAAAAAGTATGACAACATATAAAATATGTTTACCGGTATATGATTTCATACTTTATATTATCAAAATATTTTACAGGTCATAGTTTTGGGACCTAAATATTAGGTAGACAAACCCTAAGCAAAATCTGAGACGAGCAGCAACCATTTTCCTGGATTTTGTCTGATTTGACACAGAATGACCCTATTGTAACCCTGTCTGTGCTCATCACTTGAGTCTTGTTCTATTCCCTGGTCATTGTCTTATGCCTTCCCATTCTGTGCCTTATTAAGCATATGTTTTGGCTCTGCGTGGAGTAGCTATGCTGTTGCCTCTGTGGTGTGGTGAAACCTTATCTACTATGCAATGGCAACTTATCATAGATGTAACATATCAACATGCAGGACCTTGGGCGGAAAGTGACAACCGTAGCCTATTCAAAATGTCACTTTCATCTGGAATTATGCTATAAGCTATTAAGTTAGCACACAACCTTTTCAAAATGCCCTGGGCGTCATCTGTTGCCTGACAGCGATGGCACCAAACACATATGGAATGTCCACCCCATTGTCCATCTGGCTGATCAGGGGGGTATTCCAAGTATGTGGTTTAGTGACAAACCTGGGTCAGAAGAGCTGCATGGCTTCATTCTTCTAACAAAACGATGCCATAGGACTCTTGTAGGAGGTTTACCATTTACTCTGAGTCAAATTACCCTGGTTTGTCGCTAAGCCACATACTTTGGGATACACCCCAGATTTAGCACCAACCATGTTGCTTCCAGTTGGCCTTTGTTTACTTCCTGTGTCTTGTACCATATGCTGCTTTGTTTAGCCTTCTGTGCTTGTGACCATGTCCACGTGTAGCTGGGTATTTTTAAAAACTAATATTGTTTTTTTTTTTTCACATGATAACTTTTTTTCACAGAAAACAGTTACTTTTTAAAAAAAACTCTGGCCAAAGTGGAGACTTTAGAAAGCTCTGTTTCAGTGTTTTTGCACATGGACAGGAAAAAAACTGTGTGAATCTTGATGTTCCCCCTCACAGACTTTCCTGAAGGCAAACTTTTGTGAGGGCAAAGGGTAGAGCTGCAACTAACAATTATTTTCATACCTGACTAATCTGACAATTATTGTTTTTCGATTAACTGATTAGTTGTTTGATTGAAAAAAATGACAACAAATAGTGAAAGAACTGTGGATATTGTTTCCCAAAGTTCAATATTATATCTCCAAATGCCTTGTTTTATCCACACACCAAAGATATTTAGTTCACCGTCATAGAGGTAAAGCTGAACTTATTCAAGTTAAAGAACCTACAGTCAGAGAATGTTAATATATCTTCCACAAACCAATTAATCTATTATCAAAATAGTTGACAATTGCTGCCTTTCAATAAGTCTGCATTTATCCAGACTTTGCTCAAGGGAATTACCAACAATTCAAAGCATTGTGACGTGAAAGACAACTTACCCAAAGGCAGGCTGCAAAAAAAAGAAAAGAAAAAAACATCAGTAAACAAATACCATCAAATGGAAACAGAAACCTGTTTGCAACATTTTTTTTGTTGATGTCAAGAAGGTCACAGGTGTTGTCCCATACCTGCTATATTCATTTTGAACGCTTACAGCCTCTCAAGGATGATCGCTTATAAATGGATGAAAGTTTTTGAGGTTTCAGGATCTAGACCTTAGGGGAGATTTTGAGATTCAATCACTGAGTTTTTGAATTTTGACATGTAGTTTTCACCATGTTGTCAGGTCTGCGAGTGGCCAACATCCGTATCTGTTTCAATTCATGTCACATTTTGTCCATTCCTGTGGACAGAATTATTTCACAACATGAAAGAGGAAATGACCTGGCTACATGTGGACAAGGCCTTATTCTGGTATCCCTACCTGCACCTTGATAGTCCTGTTAAGCCAGTGTAGGGCTATCTAAACCTATTTGATTTCTAGTTATTGGTCAGTGAGTCTTTGTTTGTGCTCATGCTTACAGAGCCACACTGTTGTGTTGCTCATGCTTCACAACGTAGAAAAAGTATAACAAAGAAGGAAACTGAATAAGACAATCCAAACATAACTTTGAGCTAAAGTTTGGGGCCTGTTAATGTGTAATGTATATTGTTTTCAATTTAAGGGGAACAATCCCTCAATTCAAAGTAGTCAAGTTTCAGGCAATTCCCTGACACACATGGAAAGAATATCCAGGTGTATGTGCATGTGCAGATACACACAGGACACCTCACTGTCTCTTCTTTTGATTTGGAGAAACAGAGAGGTTCCAAGAAATATTTATTTGTATTGATTTACTTGTCTTTTTCCTCAACAACCTATGACTCAGATTCTGTCTGGGAACAGGCAGTGGACTGCTGAATCACCAGTTTATTTTCTCAGATGATTTGCAGATTCACTAAAGTGAGAAAGGACGTATAGGAGTTTTAATTTGTTGACAAGACCAACCGTTTTTGGTGATATAATGAATACATGAAAGAATGAATGAAATGTAACCTAGTGATTGGTGGATTGGTGTTTCAATGTGTCATGAGTGAGGAAGTAACCGACGCAATATTTATGAGAACTGAATTTCTAATAGTCTGTGCTGAGCTAGGATGTTATCTGGCGAGACACACAGAAGAAAAAATTCAACGGCTGCAATGCTTTTAAAAACGTCCCTTCAGTTGCGCAAGCATTTTGATTCACGGAGGATGAAACTGTAGTGCAGTGTGTAGCCTATTAATACGCGCAGGTTGCAGGCACAGGAAAACATCCCAGCGCTTAAGTAGTAGGCTACCACGCCCATGCAGCGGAGTAAAGTTCTCAATCCAACCCCTAAACTTTTGTACAGCCTGTATCGGAATCTACCATCACCACAGCTTGCCACTATCAATCGAAGCAACTTTGCAGCAGATTTCGACGGGTACGCCGTGAATCTAGACTCCTGTCGCGGCTGACAATTTGCTCACCTGCAAGGAGTTCTTGGAAAACAGCACGCATTTCTTGGGAATGTGTAAATTGTGGACGAATAAGTCTTCCTAAACTGTGGTTGCGAGTCATCCGGACATCAAACAAGTCACCTGGAAGAGACGAAATTTGGTCTCTATCAGATTTTTTTTCTCGATTTCAAAATAACCACAATATCAATTCCTCGAGCACGGCAGTATGGCTAGATTGCTGAGCAAGGATATCCCGGATATTGAGGTATACCTTCAGCTTCCTATTCTCGTGTATGCCTTATTTATCAACATGACTCAGAGCCTCCTACGATGTTCTTACATGTCACTGTTTGCTGACACAATTGCTGAGCTCTGTGTTTCACATAATGACAGTTTGCGTTAGGGGTATTTTTAAACGGTTGCCAACAGCTGTTGGATTCTAATGTTTGCGAACACCTATTCTGTCATTCAACGAACTACGCAGTTTGACACATGGTTTTTAACAGCTACTAGCAGCACCGTCTTATTTTAGCAATCCTCGCATGCGCACCAAAACATTTACGCCACCGCAAATTTACTGCGTGAGAAGTTTCACTTTTGTTGCCAGAATTTATGACCCTACAATCTATTGGCTCAGTGTTTTCTAATCGACGCATGGCTTACCATCATGTAAGCGTGGAGTTGTGGGCTATTTATTTTAGGTCAACAAGTCATTTAGGCACATGCTTTGTTGCAGGTTTTCCTCATAATACATTTATGAAGTGAACAGGTAGCTTAAGCAGTTTAATCAGAACACATTTAATCACTTGCAGACCCTCTAGAAATTAAATAGACAAATGCAAGTTTTGGGGGAATTGTGTGAAGAGTAGAGACATGCAGAGAGACCAAAAGACCAAATAACACAATGCACAGATAAATAGCCCTTACAAAACTGCAGTTTTATTTTTGACTGGCAGTGCTGTAGCTTTCAGGGAATTTCATATGCAGTAATGCAGTGTCCCCAGTATTTATGTTCCATAAGTTCAGTTATTTTTGCTCGAGTAGAGGCAAATTTGCAGCACAATTTACAGATCACACAGTGCAACCATAGCATAAGTGAAATATTTCATGGCATAATTAATCAGATTGTCAGCATCCACAACACATGCACACATTCCTTAAGTTTGGATACAATCCACAGGGTTGTTGCTAATGTTAAGATGGTAGAAAAAACTTTCCACAAAATAAAATTCTCCCAAGCTTCTTATTGTTTCAGTAAGGTACATGCTGTTAGGTAATGCAAGCCACGAGAGTACAGCTAGCTCAGGGGGGGAGAAGAGCGCATGTGACAGTCACATGGCTTTCTCCCCCAGTGCCTGCAGTTATAGTTTGGAGCCTCTGAAAATGGATCTGTTGATTACAGGCCAATGGACAGCCTCTAATGTACAGTACAGTGTCTGTGGCTTAAGAACAAATCTCCTACAGCTCTGATGAACGACTTATCAGTACTATTTTTTTGTCTGATTGCACTATTGTGCAGTAGTGAATCCATTCAGTAGTTGCCTTTGTCATGTCTTGGTAAATATGCAACCTGGTAGATATACAACTTGTAATGTTTTGGTGTCTTGCCCAAATGTTTTTGGAACGTACTAGCACCCTTTAGTCGGAGTTGTTTTTGGCAAGTGGCTTTAACCAATGAAAAGCACAGACTATGGGGGTGAAGTTCTGTGCTATGCTGGTTGACCAATCAAACAGTACTGTAACAGATGCTGTATTTAAGGCTGTGTTTCCTATATACCCAGGTTAAGACAATAATCCTTTTTTGCTGGCTCTAATAGGCCCGCAGTATGTAGCAACTTGTTTTTGCACCATTATATAGGTCTGCTGGACTCACACAACAAGACCGATTTCTAATCACGAAACATGTGACGTGGTTTAAAACAGTTTTCCTTCCTCCACACAAGAGTCTTGGCTTTAGCAGTAACAAAAAAAAGGAATCATATAAGCACATCAAACTGTGTATCAAATGCCAAATACCAAGCAGGATTATAATTTACAGACTTGCATAAGATTGCAATATTGTAAGCATGTTTGCATTTGCATTTTGGATGCATCAAGGCCCAGCCTTTTATCTCACCGCTATACTGCATTCTTTTCAAATCATTTGAAAAGTCAGCATCTCCCTTTGGATCTGACACTTGCTTTTAGAATAACTAGATTTGCAGTCCACTTACTGGAAATCATGGCGCTTGGCTTTTTGCAGAGTTCACCCAGGGCTTAATGGTATGTGTCTCATGGCAAATGTCTTTAAACATCAAGCGTTTGTGCCCGGGCCTCAGGATACCCACAGGTTAAATTGCTCGGAGCTGGGCTGTGGTTGGTCCTCTGTGCGTGCGTGCCTGCGTGCAACCTTTAAAGAGAACAGACAGAGACAAGTCAGGACTTTCATTAGCGTCTTCTATCTGGGAGTAATGACAACAGTGATGTGACCTTCGCCATGCCAGTGCACTTAAGGCACCAGTCTAAATGACTCCCGTCTGCCAATGAAAATGGCTTTTCTAAATCTCATAATAATTGCCATCTCTGGAGCAATTAAATCCTCCATTTTTCCCCCCTGCTCCTTCTATCCTGTCAGATGTCTTATTTTAATATCCAGTGCTCTTCTGAAAGCACTAAATGTGGGAGCCTTTTGTGTGTGCGTGTAGATTAATTAAAATCCTGCAGGATCGCCATTAGGGTTCATTAAAAAAACCCACAGCAATACAGCATTCAAACAAAGAGGTATGACTTTTATGGCAGAGCCCAGCACCTCCACGAGCCCCCTCTCTCAGCAGACATCTGGAACACTGACAGGGGACTGCTCCAAAATAAAATGGAAATTAAATATTATGGAAATGTTTGCCCACTCAAAAAGGCTTGCTTCTAATGGCAGTTGTTTTCGCCAGGGCTGCCAGTAACCCTTTTTTGCCCTAGTTAACACAGCAACTGGCAGTGATTTGATGTAAAAAATGTGAATGATTTTGATTGTACTTCTATTTTTTTTCATTGCTGTTGTCGTCAATTACTATGCAGAGAAACACCTGCAGTTGGATCTGATTCATCGGAAAAAAAACAAAAAAAACCAATGCAGCAAAGTTCTTGTTACGATGTAGTCTATCAAGAGTATTGTTCCTGTTTGAAATGCCATCTAATCACTAATTTTCTAGTTTGTCATTTTTTCTTGGCCATTTTGGTTCCATTTAACCCAGCAGCATTGAACAGTAAATATGTGTAAAGCGTATCTTCTCTGTTTGTCTCTGCTTATCCCTTCCCACCTGGCACGCACTGAGGGCCTTGGCTGGGTTTCAAGTGCACCCAGGGAGGCAAAAACCAGCATGCGTGTGCTGCAAAACACACACACACACACACACACACACACACACACACAGAGAGAGACACACACAGACACACACGGACACACACAAACAAACAAACAAACACACACACACACACATACACACAGACTCCAAAAAAACACACCCAAACACGCACACAAACTTGTGGACCAGTAATTGCACTCCAGGCAAAAAGTTGGGTCAGATTGCTCTTTTAATCAATCAACAAAACAGCGATGATCCCAGGGCTTGTCAGGGAGAGGTCCAGGCTCCCTTGGAGAGGCTGCAGAATGAAGACGCTGGTGTATGTTTGTGTGTGTGTGTGTGTGTGTGTGTGTAGTAAACATATGTGTGAATGAATGTGTATTTGCGTGAGTGTGTGTGTGTGTGTGTGTTTGAGAGAGAGAGAGAGAGGGAGGGAGTGTATAAGTGTGTATTTTAGCTCAGCCTTGCTGAAACTGTGTCCTCCACTGCACAATTTACTGCTGCCACCAGCATCAGCACCAGCAGCAGCAGTAGCCGTAGCAGCAGCACCCGTACATCCCCCCAGGGAGGGGATGGAGGGGGGGGGGGGGGGGAGAAGAACACGCTCACCTGATCACATGTGACCCCCCCTGTCTGGTGCAATCTCCGTCTGCAAGCTCAATCCCCCTGCTGGAGTTCATAGCCTGCAGGCCTCTAGGCGAAGCAGCTTGCTTACGCACTCCTAGAGCATGTGGCATATTGAACCTCGTTTTTTTTCTACCTTTTTCTTTTTCTGCAAACCCCCCCCCCCCCTTTCCATCCTTTCCGCTGCGGTCATTGCTATTGTTTCTCTCCTCCTTTTGGCTCCCTTCCTCTCGCTGCGCCACCGTGAGTGGATCAGGCTCCGGCCATCAAGCCCTGATTTCTTTACAGTTCATTTACCTTCTGCTTCTGTGCTAATTGTTTTCCGAGGCCCAACATGGCCGGGGACAGTTTTCAAAGGCCACGTAATGAGGCTTTGGCACATATCGCCCATTACTGAATTAAACCCCCCGGTTACAAAGCACAGGGTCTCTCGCAGCCGGGCTAAGGGGCCACGCCAGACTGCAACACCTTTCTTTTTTTCTTTTCTTTTTTTAAAGAAAATAATCATTCTTGTATTTTGTCTTTCTTTCTTTTCTTTCTCCCCTTTCTATTCCTTTATCTCGTTCTTTTTCTCCCTTTCTCTCTCTTTCTCTCTCATTCACTCTCTCCCATGTCCTCGGCTCCTCCACTGTAGTCTAATGGCTTGTGAGTGAGGTGGACGGCCTGGCTGGCTTGTGGTTGATTTGCTAGAATCTGAGCCTGACTAGTCAGGTGGATTTCTATCTGTGCCGGGAAGAGGCTGCAACTGATACATTCCCTGGGACCTAAATCTCTCTATCTCTCTCTCCCTTTTCTCTCTCTCTCACTCTCTCTCTCTCTCTCTTTTTTCTCTCTCTCACTGTGATACACTTGGATGCATGGCAATGCAGATGGCTTGAACTGCTCTGTTTAGCACTTGAAAATGAACAACATTCCACATTTAGCTGCACTGTGCATGAACTCCTTCCTCAAAAAACACGTTCAAGCCACCAAGCCAAAAAATGTGAAACAAAACAAAAAGCAGCCTCATATGACGTAAATACAAATGAACGTTTCCTCCAGCAATCTGACAGCAGAGTGTAGTCCAATACCTCCAGCGACTACATTTCTTTTTTGGAGCGGGTAACAAATCTGGTTCAAGTTGTCTCTCGGTGCCGTGCCAAATGTTCAGTCAGACACAGGCTGGAGTGGTGAGGTTTCCAAAGGCCCGCGTGATTGGAGCAGGCCCAGTTGTAGATAGGAGCAGTGTGGCTCTTAAATGTTTTATAGCCCTTCTTTTGATTGGAGGATGGCAGGCTGTCAGGCTCAGGTTACCCGTTATGGAGCCGTTTCGGCTGTGCACTTTTGGGGGAAGAAAACTCGCCAGGCTGGGAACGCCGATCCACCGCTCTGCTGGCCCTCTCTGTCTATGATCTCTCCGCCTTGTCCACCACAGTAGTCCTGGCACACCCGGCAGAGTGTGTGGGTTATAAAAGGAGCCATACTGCGCTTTTCTCTCCTCCTTTTGTGTCCAGAAGAAGAGGCTGGACAGAGGATGGACGTTCTGTTGATAATGGGAGGTTGTAGCTACATTCCTCGGTGTCAATGCCCATCAGTAATCTCCTCTAGGCTGACGTATAAGTGGTGCTCTTGGTATTTTATAATATGAGAGTGCATAGAATCATTATGGGTAACACTCAATTCTTTCTGTACGGTTGGCTTAATGGTATGCGTTCTGTCTCATGTTATACATTGGAGTCCTGCTGATTGCTGAGGAGAAACAGAGTCAACATGATACAAATGTTTACTGTTGTTGTAATTCAATAGTCAATAATTCGATTAAAGGCTGACCAGTGCTCTTTTTTTAAGGGGCCATGCATGCTTGTGAATTGCAGGGCTTCTTTGCTTTGTATCCGGCTTTCTGGTGTACCCTCTTTACAAGATAGCTTTCAATTGTGTTAAACACAATATAACGACTGTAAAATGTATGATGGTTTTAATTTTGAAGTAGGACTCAAATAAATGATTAAACAGAAGCGAATAATGATTAATTATGAGGATAAAACGATGTAAATCTGTAATGCTCCCCACGCCAGGCTGGAACAGAAAGCTGTGTGGCACTATCCTGAATTAATCAGAAGCTGCATGCAGTAAGGTCAGCAGTAATCAACTGATAATTAACTAACACGGAAGGCCACATATTGTATATTTATAAGCACATTTTCATAGTTACACAGCAGTAATTAGCCATCGTTAATTACTGCGGCCATCATCCGTTTCCACAGTCCCCTCGCTCGGAAACAGGCTGCTGTATTTTTGCCTGTTTGTGCTGACGTGTCGTTGTCCAGCAGAATGTAAAATTGCAGATACTGAAGGAAGGAAGTGACACGTCGTCGTGGTGATGCTGCTACTCCAGTCGGAGATGAGAGAGCTGAGTGCAGTGCAGTTTTATTTTGATCGGAGCTGTGATTGCCGATAACTGCCGGATTCCTCGCCGCGCAGCCTGCTGGAGGGAGGAGTGGCGTGACACCTCGGGGATCTGTGGATCTGTCCCCCCCCCCCCAACCCCCCCTCCAACCTGCGTCGTTTCTCATCGTATCGTCGCTCCGCGCGCGTGATACTCGCCGCCCGCGTTTAATATCACTGACCTCCTGACTGTAGCCTTATTTCACTAACGCCTGATCAATATGTGGAAATTCCTGTATTGATCCGAGCCCCCGAGACGGAGCGTCGCGTAGCCAAAGAAGTGCCGGCACATGTTACCCCACCCAACTCCTGGTGTCGGAACAGTAAATAATTCTTCATTTAGCATTTAGGGGTGGGGGTGACGACGCCTGGGCCAGGCCTGCACAGGAAAGAGTTAACTTTTTCACGGAGGCCGCTCCACCCTTCCTCGCATACTAAGTCCGGCATTGCGGTGTGCATCACTAAGTCCTGGGAGGTCTGTCTTCTTCCCTGAGATGAGGAAGGTCAAGGTAATTTATTGCACAATATGGTGCTTCTATTGATTAGACAGGGAAAGGGCAAGCCCAACTGCCTCTCTAATGGCCATATGAATGTTTTAAGCACATGTTTCCGCCCTTGTAGAGTGGTACGGAAAAACAGGCGCCAGACTATGGTAAATGCCTATCATTACCATAAAGGCTGTTAAGAATGTGGAGCTGGTATTGATGCTGGCCACTCGGCGACTCTGCCGCTGACCGGCCCTTGCTGGAGATATGTGTACTGACGTGTGATTACATGCACTGCCGCCCAGCAAGTACTCCCTCTGGTGTCTGAAAACGTATGCATGTCAACGTGTACGTTTTAATGCACACACATCACTTACTCTCCCCACTCTCTCAGTCTCACTCCCTCTCTCTCCCCCTCTCTCTCTCTTCCTCTCTCTCCCTCTCTCCCCCTCTCTCTCTTCCTCTCTCTCTCTCTCTCTCTCTCTCTCTCTCTCTCTCTCTCTTCCTCTCTCTCTCTCTCTCTCTTTCTCTTTCTTTCTCTGTCTCCTTCCTTCTGCTCCAGACTCTCTCCCCGGTAGTGTCTAGTTCTCTTCCAGGCCTCAGCCTCCCGTTAATTAACGCTTGGAGCTGAATTTGATTTGCCATTTCCCCTTGTCCGTCATACATCCCCCCCTATCTGATGTCCTCGCAGGGGCAGGGTTTTGCATACTTTGCCTGCACCAGGGGCCAGGGAGGGTATTGATCTCCCATCTGCCCGGCCCTGTGTGATCAGCTGAGAGTGATGGAGGCAGACGTCGTGGCTCCCGCCAGAGCCAACCAGAACGCACAGATGGACTCTGTGAAGAGAGGGAGGGAGGGATGGAGGGGGGAGGAGGGAGAGAGAGAGAGAGAGATAAGCAGCGGGAGGAAAGGGGGAAAAGGGAAGGGAGAGGAGGAGGAGGAGGAGAGAGAGAAAAGAGACAGAGGGGTGGGGGGGCGGGCGGTAGCGCTGCGTTTTACTAGCCAAAAAGGTCAGGCAAACAACAGGGACGTTCAGCTGTTGTTCTGCTTTTAAAATATTGTTTGATAATCTCCTCCCTCCTTCGCCTCCTCTGCGCCTCCTCTTTCCTGGGTGAGCGGGATCCTGGAGGAGTCCCTCCTCACCGGAGAGAGCTTCACCCAGGCTGCAGCTGGATGGAGTGCGTCTGTGGCATTTATCATCTGAAAGGGGAAGTGATACAGACACCACACACACACGTTCTGGGAAACGCACACACCCACAACGGCTCACACACTTACACTCACACTCTTACACAATACACACACAGACACACACACACTAGCTTGCACACTCACACTCTTACACACACACACACACACACATACAAACACACACACACTAGCTTACACACTTACACTCACACTCTTATACAATACACACACAAAACAGCCACACACACATGCATAAACACAAACTCGACACAAAGTGTGTGGTGAAAGGAAAAGGGCTCTCCAGTTGTTTTCATGCACTATTCATAGGCTGATTAGTTATGCCGCGATTAAATTGCGGTCCACCGGCAAGAGGTTGTTTTAAAATCACAAGTAGGCTTCACAGCACACGAGGCTATTGATTGTAATGTATGGATGAATGCCTTGTCTCGTGCCCCGTATTGATCCCATTGGTTGAGCTTGAGCGCAGTTTGACATCTCAGGGAAGAGACCGTTTGTCTGCAGATAACATAAAATACAGTAGAGTCAAAGGCACTCTGTCATGTCCCACAGTAGTAATCTTGTGATGGCTGTGGCCAAATGTGGATTTTTATCATATGTGACAACAAGCCGCACTTGAGATTTAAATCGTTTATCAAACATTAAGGAAATGTTTTTTTCCTTCATGACTGCCACCTGTCCAGGCTGTGCGTTGGCCACCTGTCTGCTGACCGACCCGTGGGTTAAGATTAGTGTCTGTTTCAGGGTTATTTTTCTTCTGCCCAGAAACATTTTGTAGCTAGAGCTAGATTAGCCGCTGCTGTCCAACATCATTAGCAGTTTCCCTGGCCAGGGTGCGGGATGGATCCGTTTCTCTTGTACATTTTCCACATGAGGAGAGCTGGTCAATACGGGTCAGGGAAGGTGGTCAGGATGTAATGAGGGAGGGTGCACGGAAGAGAGAGGTCGAAAGCAAACAGGAGGGGAGAAAAACAAACGAAGCCATGCACGGTCCCCCTCAAATGAATGTGTATTATTCCAATTGTTGCATCATGTGTTTGACTTCTCAGACAGGCATAGGATTCGTTTATGTATAAAATGAAACTCGTAACGAGTGCCTCGGGGATTTGAAATGATTGCTTCCTGCTGAATATAGAAAGGTGTTTTTTGACTGATAGCTGATTGGTGGTCGAGAAAGGGCCGACACACACGTGGGTTCTGAAGAACACTGTAAACACGCCACCTGTGCTTAATATTTATGTTGATTCCCCAATCAATCTGTTTGACCTTATAATGAGAACGACCCTGAAATGTTCATTTTAATTTAACGTTTAATCATTTTCTGCGGCTATTTATTTGATAGCGGCTTTTGTCACTGTGATTACCAGGCTTGTATTGTTTTAGATTGTAGCTTTGCAATAACATTAATTATTAATGTAAGAGTTGTTTTTTTTATGCGTTTTCTTTGGTTCTCCCCTCTGGGCAACACTGAGCTAATTATGTTTGTTTGTCTCTAATCTTTTGGCCCACCCCAAACAATCAGACATTGTGCCTTCGTAATGGCCAAAATAATGGCCGCACATGAGAGGGCCCTGGCCACTTAAAGGCCTCAGAAGGTGACGACAGAAAATTAGTTGTTTGCCGGTCTGGTGATTTATTTGACATATTACACGTTTATTTTATTTTTTTAAAAAAATATTTTTTGAGCCCCCTGATGTTGAATAATTATCACCAAGCACCCACAGGCTCCTGCGTATAATCTGGACTGTGTGAGCCCATCAAAGTTCATCATCAGAACGGCTGGAAT
>NC_085012.1:9078503-9081003 GCF_963854185.1 Sardina pilchardus
CCAGAAAATGGTAAATGCTATTTGTCTGCATTCGGTTAGCAAATCTGATAATGTAATGCAATTTGTTGTTGACAAATGGGAAGCAAAAGCATGGAGAATTGAAGCAAATCATGTAAAGATGTTTTTCTCCTCCTTTAACATTTATCTTTATGCTCCTGGGAGAAGCTACTTTTAGGCTGTTTTTTTTCTGCGCATTACCATGGTGCGATTCTGTGAGCTCGGCACGCTTATGTGTACTGCAGATCCATATGCCAGTTTGTCACTGATGATTTGGGGGGGGGGGAGCTGTGACAACTTTGGTTCCAATGTCATCTTTGGTCCCAATGTCATCTCTGAACCAACCAGAAATACATCATACAGGGCATTGCCATTAAATGTAGGCCTATAAAATAATCCAGTCCCCACGGACTATTATGGATGAGAACACATTAGCAGTTTTGCCAGGTGTATGTGTCACTATTGAGGGGAAATAAATCGGGCAAAATGGGGAACAAATGCCCTACTCCATCAATTTGAGATAGAAGTAAATGGATCATGTCAGCAACGGTCGAGTGAAGTCAAGATAGATTGCTCATTAAGCCATTTGCATGTCACAAAAGGGAGGAGATTAATTTTGGTGCCGGGGAAAATATTAAGATATCAAAACAAAATAGTGGAGAAGGGTTCATCGCGGCACGAGGGGGGGGGGGGGGGGGGTCCTGTCGTCGTTGTCCTCGGCGCCGGAGTGACAGACAGGCGTCTGATCGCGTTGCCTTGGCATAAATGTCATGTTTACCCGCGGGGTAATCCTTGAAGGGATCGGATCGCTGGAGCTCGATACGGGAGAAGCCGCTCCGCAAGGTGCGGAGGAGGAGGGACGCCAACAGGGGGAGCCGTGCGCGGAATGCTGACGGACGCCTTACGGAGGGGTCACACACGGAGCAGTGTGTGAAGAAGCGGGGTGAGGTGTGTAGGTGTGTGTGTGTGGGGGGGGGGGGGGGGGGGAGTGACCCTTCCAACCCCCCGCTCTGAACACACACACACACACACACACACACACACACACACAAAACACACATTGGCCCACCACCCCCTAACCTGACATGTTATCTCTGACTACCTGGGGCCGTTACACGGCACTGATCAACCCCTGCCATCGATTCCTTGGGCCTGATCAAATGTCAGGCCAATGCACTACACTCCGATGGGAGGCAGGGAGCAGGATGGGGGGAGCAACAGAAGATCGTGAGGTGGGGGGGGCATCAAGAGATCGATGAGTTTTATCAGCTGGAACACACAGACCCACATATCCCCCATACCCGCCCACCCACCAATCGCCTGCACACACACACACACACACACACACACACACACACACACACACACATCTGACAAAAGCCCCCACGTAATCCCGACACTACCCCTTTTTCTCCCCACTCACAGGATTAGGGGCTGGGGGGATGCGTGGATTACAACACAAGCGCCGCCATTCCCTTAAACCTCCTTCTTTCTATTTGATGGAGGAGTGTGGGGAGATTAAACGAATAATGTTTTAAGTTCCCTTTTTTTTTGATGTTAATAGAAATCCCCTAATAAGTCTGTTCCTTCTGAGCTCATTTCCATGCTTTTCTAATGCACAATGGGTACTACAAAAGAGGGCCTCCTTCTTAGTGCTTACTCAGCTCGCTGCACACTGTATCCTCTGCACAGTAATAATCGCAATGGCTTTTTATTTTTTCTTTTACCCCAGCTGCAGGTCACATACGCGGCTCGATTCGTTTCTGCTATGGGTTTTTTCTTAATGCAGACATTAAGGAGATTTCCTTTAAGTCATTTAAGTGTGTCTGCTTGGGTCTTGTGAATTCTTGTGCTTGGGTTTTGCGCGGGGGGGGGGGGGGGGGGACGACCTTGGAGTCTTAATGTTGCTGTTGTTGTCATTTTATTTATTTATTTAAAAAAAAAAGTGTTGACTGACGCTGCAGTGCGAGTCCTCCACGGGTGCTTTTTCTGAGAACTGAGAGAGAGAGAGAGAGAGAGAGAGAGAGAGAGAGAGAGAGAGAGAGAGAGAGAGACATGTCACATCACTATGCCTAATGGCTCATATTAATCACACTTATTTGAAATGAAAATTCATAACGCACGCCGGGGACGTTAATCTTGGGTGTTCTGGCCCGGCTGCCATGAATATTTAACAAGCCCAGGCATCAGATCGCTACCTTATGCTCGGGGTCGAGACACTCGCGCTCCCACAGTTTTGCTTACAACAACGCGGCGAAGGATTGGCACTTGACACAACACAACACAACACAACTCAGTCGTCCGCAGTTGTTAGCTGAGGCGTTGCTACGGAGAGACATCTGATTTAGCAGCGCCACGGCATGTAAAAAAAAAAGTCTTACGTGTGGCGACGGTAAGATGATGAAGAAAAGAAGGAATGGAAAAAAGAAGGGAAGAAAAAGAAAGGAAGGAAGCTACTCTGCTGGACAGTGCGGTGTGTGTGGATAAGGAGTGTGTGGGTGGA
>NC_085012.1:9086003-9091511 GCF_963854185.1 Sardina pilchardus
CAGCGTTGTCTCCCCTCGTGTGACTCAATAAGAGCGCACTAGTCACCAGAAGGGACACACACCTCTTCCTCCACACACACACGCACACACACACACTCTCACACACACGCGTACTAGTCACCAGAAGGGATAACAGCTGCGCAGTGTTGTGTGGACCACACCAGTCAAAACCATTTTGCAGTGTTTGTGCAAGAAAACCTTGAGCTGTTGCAGAAGCAGAGGTCTCGGGTGAAGCAGACAGAGGCACGAGGAGAGGAAGGGGAAATAGGGCGACACGTGGAGGAAGGTTACTCTTCCCGTTGTGTGTGTGTGTGTGTGTGTGTGTGTGTGTGTGTGTGTGTGTGTGTGAGTGTGTGTGTGTGTGTTTTTCTTCTTTTGTTCCGGGAGGTTCCGCTCCTAATGGCTGCAATACAGGCCCGCGACACGACTTTAATTGCTTGACTTAACAAGGTTAGCTACACTTTGCCGGCTCGCGTGTCGCACAAATCACGTTCCCAGACATTCGAAATGAATATCCATAAACCTTCTTCTCACCGTTGCCGGTGAGAAAGAGCGATCGCTCCTGAATGAAGTGTGGCAATAACGTCAATAATGCATGAGAGCAAGTTGTGAATAATGGAATAATCTCACTACTTTTCATATCGCTATCTCAACCCCCAGAAGGTACAGTACTATCAAAGTGACAGACGTACTACCTTAGAGGTCATATACTGCTGCAGACGTCTTTGCAGGTCGTATGCACTAAAACTATACAAGTCCCATGGGGATCTGGGACTATAACCGTGAAAATATCCAATGGTTAAGCCCATAATGAAACTTTATGAAATATTTAGGTTTCAAGATTGTTTGTGTTGTTCCTCAGTGGAGTCGGAAACCGCTGCATTGATCTAAATATGTCTAGAGAGAGAGAGGGGGGGGGGGGGAGATAGATAGAGAGAGAGAGAGTGGTTGCAGGGAATAACAAATGCTTCCTCTATTACCTGACTCCTCTTCACTGATTGGAGGAGGTCAGCCATCTTTGGGAGGAATGACACCGGGGATATGTCTCTCTTATCAAGACCGCTGTGACCAGCAGTGACCAACACACACACACACACACACACACACACACACACACACACACACACACACACTATTCCCGAAAGTCCACTAATCACATGTTTTACAGTGTGTGTCAAGATGTGCTCTCTCATTCCGGCTGGCCTGGTTTCAGACTGGAGCTAGGAAAGAATTGAAGAATAGAATGAGAGAGAGATAGAGACAGAGAGAGACAGAGAGACAGATAGAGAGAGAGAGAGACAGAGAGAGAGATTATAATTATGGATAAAGATGGAGAAAGGAAGGCAGACAGTTGGAAGCAGCGAATGACTGAAGGAAACAGTGATATAATGAGCCGGAAAAAAGGAGAGGAAAAAAAACTGTGCTGAGAAGAAGAGGGGAAAAAGTTGTCTGAGAGTGTGACAGGTGAGAGAAAGAGGAGAGGGGTGGAAGAAGGAGAGAGAGAGTGACTCAGAGAGAGAGAGAAGAGAGAGAGAGAGAGAGAGAGAGAGAGAGAGAAGGTGTGAGGGGGGGTTCCTGTTAGCGGTGTCTATCAGTCTAAAGGTCTTTTATATCAGTAGCCGAACAGCAGCGCTCCTCAGAGAGGACCAGAGTGCTTAAGGAGTGCTGCTGTGTACTGTGTGCTCTCCCACTGAGAAGCACTGGCCTGACCTCCTGCACCGCCCAGGTGTGTGTGTGTGTGTGTGTAGGGGGGGTTAGGTGGAGGAAGGGGTGCTCTGTGCCTGGTGAGGTGTGTGTGTGTGTGTGTGTGTGTGTGTGTGTGTGCGTGTGTGTGCGTGTGTGTGTGTGTGTGTGTGTGTGTGTGTGTGTGTGTGTGTGTGTGTGTGTGTGTGTGTGTGTGTGTGTGTGTGTGTGTGTGTGTGTGTGTGTGTGTGTGTGTGTGTGTGTGTGTGTGTGTGTGTGTGTGTGTGTGTGAGTGGGTGTGTTAGGTGAAGGAGGAAGAGGTGCTTTGTGCCTGGTGAGGTGTGTGTGTGTGTGTGTGTGTGGTGGGGGTTAGGTGGAGGTAGTGCTATGTGTGTGTGTGTGTGTGTGTGTGGTGGGGGTTAGGTGGAGGTAGTGCTATGTGTGTGTGTGTGTGTGATGCGGTGTGGTGAGGCCATTAGCTACCTCTCCATCACCAGGCATCAGCTAATGAATTCCACGTCATGCCCCCCTCACACACCACTGAATATTCACCTCCTTTTGAACAAATGCACAAACCATCCACACACACACACACATACGCGTGCGCACACACACACACACACGTAAGCCGAGTACAAAATCTTTGTCTGTGCTGAAGAGAGAATGAAGGGCAGAAGAAGGAATGAGCACTTCTGCCTCCTAAAATGCACACACACACACACACACACACACACACACACACACACACACATATATGCACATGCACTCGCACAATGCCCAGAGGTCAGGCAAAGAGTGACATTCACCTTTATATCAGCCACCTCCATCACACACACACACACACACACACACACAACACACACACACACACACACACACACACACACACACACACACACACACCTCCACCTCGCGCCACTGAGTGATGACCCCCTGCGCCCTTTAAACGAAAGCTAATGGCTCACAGGCGGCGGTGGCCATCCGTCTCTCCCCCCCCCCCCCACTCTCGCTCTCGCCCCGCACCCAGATTGCCGCTGCCGCTGCGGCCATGGCGACAGGCCTGTGCCGTTAGTCTGCACCACCACCACCCCCTCCTCCACCTCCTCCACCTCCAGTCCCTGTGTGCTCTGAGGTGACTGATGGAGTCACCGCAGAGAGCCGGTGCCCCAGAAGCATCCCGGGCCACTCCGAATGGCCACATGAATTTCAATTGGATTTTAAAGATGAGAGAGAGAGAGAGCGAGAGGTGGTGGAGGTGGTGGAGGTGGTGGTGGTGGTGGGAAGGGGGAGGGCGGGTGACGCAAGAGCCTAAGACCTTGGAGAGTGACCTTTGAATGACCTTTGAGAGAGTGGTCATTCCGTCCCGTTATTTATATATTTTATTTTTTCATTTGTGTCATCCCTCCAATACCAACATCCTTCATCTCAGACTCGAGGGTAAGAGGGAAAGGCACTGTGACTGTGGTGATGGTGGCGGTGGGAGGACTTTCTTTTTCTCATTTCCCCAAAATGGCATTTTACACAATAAGGACGTTAGAGCAGAAACTTTATCCAGTGCCGAGATAGCTCCTAGTCAAACATCAGGTATATATATTTATTTATATATGGGCGCTTAGATATTTCTTAATCCAATCCTAGACTTTCTCATCCCCAGGGGGTGTCTCCAAATGCCTTTTTCCAAGCGCGTGACTGTCATAACTATTATCATGTCAAATGACATTTTAAGCTGAAAATGGTCAGTATGAATGGCGAAGCATATTCCCGCAGCGCATAAAAAAAAAAACCCTCCTCCCACTTCTCCATCCAAATATCTCATTTGAATAACGGGAAAAAATCTGTCGCATTTTCGTGTTACAATTTTTCCCTTCTTCCCTCTGGAGCCTCTCAGCATATGTGGCCTCTGTGTGCTCCATTGCCATTCAGAGCGAGTGCACACACACACACACACACGCGCTGGATTCACACTGTGGTCGCAGGAAGCTCTGGGCTCTTGGTGGTTGTGCAGTAAGGGCACATATTTATCTCTGCCTCCATCGGGTATGAATACAGATTTCAAGGGAACAAAGAGTTGAAGAAGATAAAGAATCTTCCCTTTCTTCTCCCCCTTTTTCTCTCCTGTGCGCGCCCCATCCCTCGCTCTCCTTGAGGTGGCCAGTGGGTCATCTGCGTTTCTCTCTCTCTCTCTCCCTCAAACTCTCTCTCTCTCCACACCACCTCCTCTTCCTCCTCATCCTCCCCCTCTGCTCCTCTCTCTGTCTCTCTCTCTCTCAAACTCTCTCTCTCCACACCACCTCCTCTTCCTCCCCCTCTACTCCTCTCTCTCTCTCTCTCTCTCTCAAACTCTCTCTCTCCACACCACCTCCTCTTCCTCCTCACCCTCCCCCTCTGCTCCTCTCTCTCTCTCTCTCTCTCAAACTCTCTCTCCTCACACCACCTCCTCTTCCTCTTCCTCCTCCCCCTCTGCTCCTCTCTCTCTCTCTCTCTCTCTTCACACCACCTCCTCATCCTCCCCCTCTCTCTCTCTCTGTTCTCGCTGTGCTGTGATCAGCCTTGTGCCATTGTCCTGCCTGCCTGCCTGCCTGCCTGCTATACTCATTACACATGCAGGAGAAGCTGCCCAAACTGATCTCAGGTCAGGGCAGCTGATGCTAATTGTGGGGTTGTGTGGGGATTTATCCCTCCACTTTCCCGGGCTTCAGGCTCTCTGCTCTCTGCTGTCCCCTGCAGTTAAGCCGGCTCCATTATCTGCCCATCACGGCCCAGAGCCGGGAAATAGCTCCATTACTGGAGTAGCGCGAGGCCACCTCGCTCCCCACACCCTGCCCTGCCAGGGGAGGAGGAGAAGGAGGAGGAGGAGGAGGAGGAGGACCTCAGGAAACGGAGAGATTGTGCATAGGGATGTGTAAAGTGCAAAGCACTCCGATGGTGTTTGTGTGTGTGTGTGTGTGTGTGTGCGTTTGTATCAGAGAGAAAGTGTGTGTGTTTGTATGTGTGTCAGAGAGAGAGAAAGTGTGTGTGAGTATGTATCGGAGGGAGAGAGAGAGAGAGAGAGAGAGAGAAAGTGAGTGTGTGTCAGAGAGAAATTGTGTGTGTGTGTGTGTGTGTGTGTGTGTGTGTGTGTGTGTGTGTGTTTGCGTGTGTGTTTAAAGACACCCCTTATTTAGCACTATGATTAGAACAGATGGCTGTTTTTGATATGTGGCAGTGTTAACAAGACCCGTGACACTGAGGAACAACAATTCATAAAAGTAATTGTGTGACATTTTGAAGTGTGTGTGTGTGTGTGCATGTGTGTGGCACTGCTGGTGGATGTAATAAATGTGACATTTTCTTTCAAATGGGGGGTGATTAAATATCCGGAGCGTGCTTGTAATTTTCGTCTCCTCGGTCGGAAGTGGACGTGAGGTGTCGACAGGAGGGAGTTTAATTGGTGGAAACTTTGGGGTCTCTTTGAGCAATTAAGATGATGGCTGGGACCCTGTATGAAGGAACATGTTCATTTAACCCCACCTGTCTCCACTGTCAAGCCGTACATCCTCCCAACACCTGCCGTTGCCATGGCAGCCATGCATTAGGCTCCGTTTAGACGGGGGAGCCGCGGAAACGGTGGAAGGAGAGGATTGTCGGCTGAAGTGTCTCTGTCTGTCTGTCTGTGTGTCTCTGTGTATGTGTATGTGTGTGTGTGTGTGTGTGTGTGTGTGTGTGTGTGTGTGTGTGTGTCCTAGTTCTCTGTTCTGCGTGGAGCCGGTGTGGGTCTGGCTGCTGTGGTGGGTAAGCCGGGGTGGGCTGTAGTGTGGGGTTAGGCAGAGGGCTGCAGCTGGCTAG
>NC_085012.1:9091711-9094211 GCF_963854185.1 Sardina pilchardus
CCTTAGGCTCATTAAAAAAGATAGAGAAGGATTACTGTGCGGCGCATGTAAATGAATGTAATTCCTAGTGAAATTTAAACAGCTCGCAGATAAATACATCATCAGGGAGACACAAACATCATCAAAATAGCAATTAATTGAATTCCCTTTATAAAGAATTGTCTGTTATTTGCCAGAATTATGGCTGCCTTCGAAGTGATAATTGGCTGGATCGGTGGATCTTAGAGACGGTGTGTGTTTGTGTCTGTGTCTGTACAGTATAGGCGAGAGAGGGAGAATGAAGATTATGACACAAACACATACATTCACACTCTCTCTCTCTCTCTCTCTCGCTCTCTCTCAGACACACACACACACACACACACACACACACAGAGACATTCATACAGACGGCCACACATTCAAGGAAAGCAATAGGAACATAAAAACACAGTGAAACAGACAGGGAGACACACCACACACAAACACACACACACACACACACACACACACACACACACACACACACACACACACACACACACACACACACACACACACACACACACACACACACACACACACACACACACAGATAAGTGATGAGAGGCGGAAACAAGGAACCCACGGGTACGGCGCACGTTTAAAAAAAAAAAAAAAGAAAAAGAAAGAAAGAAAACAGTCCGCCTCGCTGGCTGAGGTCGTGCTATTCCTCCCCATATCACTGGCCCCCCCTGCTGTGCGGAGCAACAAGAAAAAAAGCCTGATGAAAGATTCAGGTTCCCTAAATGCTAATAATGTACAACATCAAAGCGCCAAGTGAGCGCCTTCATCGGGGAATGATCACAAGACGGCACCGGCTCAGCGCCGAGGTTCTCTCTCAGCCAGCAGGAAGTGGAACTCTGACATTTGGCTTCATTAGGCAGGGGAGGTGGAGCACGGATTCCCCCCCCCCCCCCTCCCTGTAACCGCTGTGCATCAGTTTAGCAGTTAGAGAGAGAGAGATAGAGGAAGAGGGAGAGGAAGACAGAGAGAGAGAGGAAGAAGGAGAGAGAGGGGAAGAAAGAGAGAGAGAAAGATAGAGAGAGAGGGAGAGAAAGATAAAGATAGAAAGATAGAGAAAGACAAAGAAGGAGGGAGAGAGAGAGATAAAGACGAGTGAAAGTGTAGAATTTTCTAAAGCTTTTGGCCACATGTCCCCATGGCAGGGGATCTTGCCTCTGTAACATCAGTGTGTGTGACTATGTGTGCCGCTGTTCATCCTGAAACAGAGACGGTTAGTGGCCTGACTGTTTGCCTCTGAATGCCTCCTAGAGATTACCTGACATTTGCTACGGTCATAAACAGAACATCCACACACACACACACACACACACACACACAACCACCACCCACCACACACAACCACACACATACCACGCACAACCACACACACACATCATACCACCACCACCACCACCACCACCACCACCAATGACATGATGAATCATAAACTGTGTAGCATATGTGTGCAAGCTTAGCTTAGCAAAACAAAAGACCACCACCATTAAGTCTCCTGTCACTTATTCCACAGCGTTGTCTCCCCTCGTGTGACTCAATAAGAGCGCACTAGTCACCAGAAGGGACACACACCTCTTCCTCCACACACACACGCACACACACACACTCTCACACACACGCGTACTAGTCACCAGAAGGGATAACAGCTGCGCAGTGTTGTGTGGACCACACCAGTCAAAACCATTTTGCAGTGTTTGTGCAAGAAAACCTTGAGCTGTTGCAGAAGCAGAGGTCTCGGGTGAAGCAGACAGAGGCACGAGGAGAGGAAGGGGAAATAGGGCGACACGTGGAGGAAGGTTACTCTTCCCGTTGGGGTGTGTGTGTGTGTGTGTGTGTGTGTGTGTGTGTGTGTGTGTGTGTGTGTGTGTGTGTGTGTGTGTGTGTGTGTGTGTGTGTGTGTGTGTGTGTGTGTGTGTGTGTGTGTGTGTGTGTGTGTGTGTGTGTGTGTGTGTGTGTGTGTGTGTGTGTGTGTGTGTGTGTGTGTGTGTGTGTGTGTGTGTGTGTGTGTGTGAGTGTGTGTGTGTGTGTTTTTCTTCTTTTGTTCCGGGAGGTTCCGCTCCTAATGGCTGCAATACAGGCCCGCGACACGACTTTAATTGCTTGACTTAACAAGGTTAGCTACACTTTGCCGGCTCGCGTGTCGCACAAATCACGTTCCCAGACATTCGAAATGAATATCCATAAACCTTCTTCTCACCGTTGCCGGTGAGAAAGAGCGATCGCTCCTGAATGAAGTGTGGCAATAACGTCAATAATGCATGAGAGCAAGTTGTGAATAATGGAATAATCTCACTACTTACTACCTTAGAGGTCATATACTGCTGCAGACATACTGCACTGTCTTTGCAGGTCGTATGCACTAAAACTATACAAGTCCCATGGGGATCTGGGACTATAACCGTGAAAATATCCAATGGTTAAGCCCATAATGAAACTTTAAGAAATATTTAGGTTTCAAGAT
>NC_085012.1:9099211-9101711 GCF_963854185.1 Sardina pilchardus
CTCACTCTCTGTTTCCCTGACACACACACACTTTCGCTCTCTCTCTATCGCTAGCTATCACTCTGGCAGACACACGTACGCATACACGCATACATGCACACATACACACACACATACACACACATACACACATACACACTGCACACTCATTTGATGGTGTTGGTGTGTGTGTGAGAGAGGGCAGAGGCGGTGAAGGAAGTGGAGGGGGGTTGGTGGCTCAAGCAACTGGAGCTGATCACTAGCTGTCCCTATCCCTCATTCTCCTGCTCTCTCTCTCTCTCCCTCTCTCTCTCTCTCTAGCTCTCTCTATCGCTCCTTATATCTCTGTGCTTCCCTGATATCACGTGTCTGTCTCTATGTCTACTTCTGTTCCTTCTCTCTCTCTCTCTCTCTCTCTCTCTCTCTCTCTCTCTCTCTCTCTCTCTCTTCCTCCCTCTGTCTCCCAAACGCACCTCCTCTCTTTGATAATGTGGGACGGCGGGGCTTGCTTTTGTTCGTATTGTGTGCAGCCGTTAGATATGATACTCCTGATTCTGGATATCCCTCGCTTTGTGTGGATGAATGTGTGTTTGAATGCACACTGGTGTGTGTTCACCCTTGAGTGAGTGTGTGTGTGTGTGTGTGTGTGTGTGTGTGTGTGTGTGTGTGTGTGTGTGTGTGTGTGTGTGTGTGTGTGTGTGTTCATATCCCTGACCCTCAGGCAGCCCTCAGCAGGGTGGCTTTGACAGCTCCTGACGGTTCCTGTGGCAACCCCAGTGAGGGTGGCTGCGCTATAATCTCAGCTCACCTGCCTACCATTTCCCACCAGGCCCCCCGATCCGTGCTGACATCATTAAGCACACACACACTACACACACACACGCACACACACATGCACACACACACACACACACACACACACAATGAATTACTCTCCTTTTTTCCCTGTCACTCACATTGTGTTCTCTGTGGACATGCTTATATTCGTCTTCAGGTCAAACACAAACGTGTGCATTTCTGTTGTAATACGCCGTACGGGCCCTTTTGTGTGTCCGGTGCAAGGAGACGCAAAGCGTGACGCAAGGCTCATTCTTATCTTACACCACACGCACCACTTTTAGTAAACTTTGTCGCCCAGGGGTGTGACAATTAACAACATCAGGTGAGTTTTGGCGCATGATCCAAAAATCGCTATCTTAAGTGGGGTTCAGGCCAAAGATTCGCGACGAGATGAGCTGCAATGTTCTAAAACCTTGCAACTGCGACTAGACACGTTGAATGCTTCGCGACGGCTTGCGACGGCATTTAATTCACAACGCTGCAACTCCTTCTGCAACATTTTTGTCTCGTTGCGGATCTTTGTGAATTGGGCCTTACACTAAAAACTGACCAAGAAAAACCTGGTCTATAGTGAAAGACGCATGCAAAGCAAAGCACTCGAGATATAAGCAGTAACTCCTTTGGAATTTTATTCAGTCATCTTCAAACATTATTTGGGGTAATTGCTATACTTTATAGGTGTAGTGGGATACCTGCAAGCAGTTTCCTTCAAATGTGCTGCTGACGAAATACCGATGCGCTGTTTGAAGTTGCGCTGCTTGCCGTTAAAGGGAATCACAGATTTCATTCTCATTGGTTTGGAGGATATTACGCCCAAGACACACCCATGACTGATTAAGAAACATAAGAGCAACCCTTTAGCGTCTAACGCTCACCGTGTGATCACAAAATCACACCATTAGATTAGTGAATATGGACTGGCCACGCCTTTAATGTATTTAAGCTTTACACCTCTGACCATCTATTTCCGATTGCCAAGATAGAGCCATACATACAGTATATATAACTTAAAAGCAGTCGAAACAAGATATTGATTCCCTTCTCTCCCACAGGTGTGTGTGTGTGTGTGTGTGTGTGCGTGTGTGTGTGTGTGTGTGTGTGTGTGTGTGTGTGTGTGTGTGTGTGTGTGTGTGTGTGTGTGTGTGTGTGTGTGTGTGTGTGTGTGTGTGTGTGTGTGTGTGTGTGTGTGTGTGTGTGCGCGCGCATGTATGCATTTTCAACCATTTGCTTTAGTATGTGTGCTTGTGTAACTGCGTTTATGGTTCTATAATTGCATACATAAACGCCCACGGTGCACAAGAATGTGGATGTAGAAGTTTGACAATTACCCTGTTTGCAGTCTTCACTTTTTTCCAAGGGAGGGCTGCCTTTGTGACTCTCTGAAGTCTCCTCCATAAAACATAAGATAGAAATACAAGGAAGAGAAAACCTCAGTGAATCTGATTAGATTGATGTCATGTGAAAGCACACAGTGAGGAGGGGGAAAAAAAAGTCTTTGCGCCGCCATTTCCGACAAAAAAAGGAGGATTTCAATTGATGCTCATTGCCCCAGAGACTTTGCTTTGGGGCGGGGGGGATATAGCCATGAAGGATATTTCCACACTGTTGTGTGTAGTGTATTTGCATACACTTATCTGTTGGCAGGCTGGGGAGAGCAGCGTGACAGGAAGCAGTGAGGGAA
>NC_085012.1:9109211-9111711 GCF_963854185.1 Sardina pilchardus
CAAGGCTTTCTGGGCAGACCCGTGGTATCTGTCCCCATTGCTCTGTCACTTTTCTCTTCTCTCCTCCAATGACTTCCACACGGCGTGCAGCAGGGGCTCTTTGTGCCTTTCAATCAAGGAAGTACTAGTGGCTAAGCTCTAAAAGGCGTATCGATCCTACAGTACACAGGGACAGGACAGACGGACACGAGCACTTGTGCTCACTCGCAGTAGAAAACATCACAACATTAAGCCCACGCCAGATTTTAAGTGAAGATAGATCCCTGAATGTGCAGTCTTGTGGAGGCACACAAGCTGTTGAAACATGAAACTAGTTCGAACATCTTTAAGTTATTTCTTTTTTAAACAACTACAGTCTTAAAATGATCGAGAGCTAGTTTATCTTTTTCTCTGCAGTATGTTGCTACCATATGTCTGAGGAGCAGATAGTATATGTATCTTCAGTGTAGCCGCCATCTTTTTTGTCTTTTGTCTTTCACTCAGCATGAAACGACACTTGTTCCATGAACTACAGTAGCTTAATCCTCCACATGCATTGTGCTTGTATCGTGTTTTGTTGTTTACATGTGTGAATGCATGTTGTTGCAGAACTACTACGGCTCTGCAAAGGCCATCCTGTCCGACAACCCCCTGGGCCTGACCTGTGGGATGGTCTGCCCGACCTCTGACCTCTGTGTGGGGGGGTGCAACCTCTACGCCTCGGAAGAGGGCCCCATCAACATCGGGGGACTGCAGCAGTTCGCCACCGAGGTAGGGCAACGGCACAACATAACACATTTTTACAAGTGATTCCTATCAAACGTCCCACAGGATTACAACAACGGTGCATTCTACATCATGTCTCGATGTATCAACCATGTATTGTTTTTACAGTGTCAACGACAGTTCAGAGACTGTGCAGGTCTGTCCAGTGACACTAGCAACAGCGTTTATGTTTCAATGTATGGCCGCGGACACACCAAAGGCGGATTTTTCAGGACGCGGCGTGTGTGTGTGTTTGTGTGTGTGTGTGTATGTATGTGTATGTGCGTGCGTGCGTGTGTGTGTGTATGTTCTGTTGTTTCTTATTGGAAGTGAGCGGATTGCGCGCCGTATCTGCACAAAGTGGGAAAGCGGATTTTCCGCCTGTCCGCCCCGAGCTTTAAAAAATTAAATGAAAATGAACGCCTGGTCAGTAATGACAACATTCGAATATGCGCAGTGGACTTTTTAAAAATCCGTCTTCGGTGTGTTCGTGACCTAAGAATCAGCGGCGCAACGCAGATTGCAAGCAGAAATTTGCTTTTGGTATGTTCGCTGCCTATGTCTATGTGTATTCATTTTATCCAAATTGACTTACAAGTCAGTGACTCACAAGGTGACATCTCACCACAAAGATACAACTAGGTTCTCACAGTCATGGAAAACCCGGAAAAGTCGTGGAATTGTAAAATCCCATTTTCTAGGCCTGGAAAAATCATGGACAAAAACGACACCTTGTGTGGAATTTCTCTGGGAATACTGAAGGAAGGGTTGAGTCGTTTGGTCGTTGGTTATAATATAATCTACCGTTATGTTTTTTTTTTTTCACGAAAGTGTTTGTTTATACATTTAAGCATAAACATAAACACAAATAAATGCAACTTCCTGTAAAATCCCTGACTGTGCCTGTAAATATCTGACTGAGAGAGGAAGTGCAGGGGTGAGATGATCTCAGTTAAGTGAAGAAGCTTGATACTGACTTGACTTGCAGACTTATGTAATCATGCAATCAATATTCAAACCAAAATAATGGCATCCCAGACTAAACTATTTTTAAGTCAGTTTCTGCTCTTTTACTCACCCCATGGCACTGTCTATTCCTGTCCAATTATTGACACCATCATGCCCCCCTCTCTCTTTAGGCTTCTCTGAATACATTTCATGATCACATGGATCCATGGTGGTAATATATCCACACAAAGGCATACCCAGAAATCACATGCCAGCGTTGCACAACCAAGTTTTTGACTTCCTGCTCAGTGAAATACGGTTCTAAAAGGTATAATGCAGAACCATAATCACTTCCTGCTCAATGAAATAAGGTTCTATATGGCTTAATGTAGAACAATAATCACTTCCTTCTCAGTGAAATACGGTTCTATATGGCATAATGTGCAACAATAATCACTTCCTGCTCAGTGAAATACGGTTCTAAAAGGTATAATGCAGAACCATAATCACTTTCTGCTCAGTGAAATGCGGTTCTAAAAGGCATAGTGCAGAACAAAAATCGCTTCCTGCTCAGTGAAATACGGTTCTAAAAGGCATTGTGCGCTCCTAAAGCAGATGTGGTCGAAGTCTATGACAAAGCATCACGTACAGTATGCAGTATTAATTAAACTGGAGGAGGAGCAGCTGCTGGCAGTCAGGAAGGGACTAAATGAAATACTCTCTTCTTACTTGCAAAGCGTACGTTGTATTTCAGACCAGTCACAGAGAACCGATGCAGAGAGAGGTCTCCTCTGCAGAAAAAAAATGT
>NC_085012.1:9116711-9148828 GCF_963854185.1 Sardina pilchardus
ACATGTAGAAAACACACGGATGCACGCATGCACACACACAAGCGCACACCGACACACACACACACTCACAGAAACACGCACACACACACACACACACACACACATAGAAATGGCACCTTTTTTCGCCTTTAAAACCTCTGAGCTGGCTAAGCGCATTAGCGTCTGAAGGGCCTCTTGTCTGCAAATAGTGCGAGAAGAGTCTGCCACCCGCGGTGTGTGTTTGCGTCTCGCGGTGTGTGTTTGCGTCTCGCGGTGTGTGTTTGCGTCTCGCCGGTTCGCCTCGGTTCACAACACCGCGGACACCCCTATTCAGGCCCTCTCCCAGATCCCACTGCAGCTCCTGTGCACACTGATGCTCTGTAAGAGTGAGTGGGATGTCTGAGTGGCATTACAATGGACAACTGCCCCCCCCCCTGATCAAAACACATATTAGTAGCCATCCACTGATGCTGAGTAGGACTGTGATCATGCTTTCAGTTTGACTCAGTCGACGAGATGGCATTGAGAGGCAAAACATTTTCTTTTCTTTTTTTTTGTTCATTTTGCCTTTTATTGGTTTCAAACATATTTCCAGCAGTGCTGACGCACGTCCTCGCTGTGAAGGACGTCTATTTGGGAGCCGGCGGGACGCTGGGGCGCTCGTGGCGTACGTCTCTTGCTCTCTGACGGACAGCGTTGACGTGCGGGGCGGTGGAAAAGCGCTGCCCCCGGGCGCATTGGTGCACCAGGGGCCCCCGTGCGTACAGTAAATCACTTCCTGGAGTGCCTGCAGTTTGGAGTTCATTGTTTCAATTAGACTGGAGAAGAGGGGGGTGGGATGATAACTCCGAGATTGCATTTGGAATTTGAATTGTTTGTTTCATAGCCGCAGCAGGAGGAGAATAATGGCGCGGGCCTCTAAACTGCTCTTAGGGATTATTAAAAATGCATTGTCATGCAGCAATTTAGGTTTCACAGTTCATGAAACTCATGAATAAATTAATATCACCTACACTGTTGCCTGCTCGGGCGTAATATTGTACTAACAATGCCCGCCTTTATGTATGGATCGCAATAATCTTATTACGCAGACAAAGAGCCTGTACCCTCACTTTACATGTGCTAATGGATATATTGCTGAAGGCTGCTCATTAACGCACGTTTGTACAGCTCACGGTGTCCGTAGCGTATCGCTTAAGTATCTTCGTTTGACAAGAATGCGCGACATTCATGGATTGATTAGCCGACGAGGCTTTTAGTCTTTGACATGGTTTTAGTTAACGGTCGTCGCGCTGGAAGGATGTGGTGTGTCGTTTTTTTAAGATGTGTTTTACAGTTCTTCAAAGCCAGTGCTAGGTCAAGTCTGTGACCATACGCTTGGCAATTTGCTGTTGAACTCATGGTAAGGACCCTATGAACGAAATGGGCGAATGGAACGTGCGAAATCAGAAAAAAAGAGTTTTATCTGTCTCTTGTCGAAGCTTTTACTGTGCCGGGGAATAGACAAGGCACAACCTGCTATTTTCTTAAAGACCAGAGGATCTCACATGCACACACATGCCACACAGTGTTTGAGTAAAAACACAGCTTCTAAAATTATAGGCCTGTGACAGGAAGAATCAGTCATTCTTGGAAGCGCTAAAGCATTGGAAGCATTTCCTTAGCCGTGTTTATAGAATCTGTGATCGAGGGAACAGGAAGAGGACACAAAATGGAGGTTGGAATAAGATTGAGTGACCTTCTGTTTCCTCCTCATCTCCACTCAGGTGTTCAGCAAGATGGGCGTGCCTCAGGTGCGGAACCCGGCGCTGCCGCCACCCGACCAGATGCCCGCCGGCTTCCACGCCAAGATCGCTCTGATTGGCTGCGGGCCGGCCAGCGTCAGCTGCGCCTCCTTCTTAGCCCGCCTCGGCTACGACGACATCACCATCTTCGAGAAGCAGAAGTACATCGGCGGGCTAAGGTCAGTGGTCCGTCCGTCCGTTCGTCCATTCCGTTCGCCCCGTCCGTCTGTCCAGTCCCTGCCCACTTCCGCACCTCCTTAATTCACTCTGCTGACGCAGCTCAGCGCAGACCCCCCAGCGTTCAAAATTCACATCCTACCGGGGAGAGGAGGGGGTGGGGGGGGTGGGGGGTGCATTGCTACTAAAGGGCATTGTTGATCATGCTTGGCTGGATCAATACGCTGCACATTGTATAAGGTCAGAATAACTAATGAGCGGCCGGCATAATTGGGAATATTCATCTCTCAAATGCCGAGCGCCCGACGGGCCTTATCAATTACATATTTCTGGGCTTCCGCTGCTGGCGTCGGGAGTCGAGAGCCGTCCCGCGCCCGGACCTGTCGATGGCTCACGAGAGACTTATGGACGTCCAGGGCGGGACTGAGGCCCAAGGGCCGCCTGGGGATCGAGATGGAGCGAGCCGAGAGTCCGGCAGGGCAGGCCCGGCGAAGAGAAAGGACGTGAAAAAGAGATGTGCTTCCCCCCAACCATAACATCAAATGGAATAAGGGAGATGAACAGGTCCTCTATGAGTTGAGAGAGAATTTTCCTCTCGTTTTTGTGCTTTTGTGTGTGTGTGTGTGTGTGTGTGTGTGTGTGTGTGTGTGTGTGTGTGTGTGTGTGTGTGAGACTGTGTGCAGTGGTCTTTTCTTCTTTTCATTTTCAGGCCCGTGCTTTTTAGATCCCTTAGGGAGCCTTTTTCTCTTCCTCCTCCAATTTTTTCTCCTTGTGGTTTTTCTCTAACGTTACTCTTTTCTCCTCCTCCGTCTCCACCTCTTTTTTCTTCTCTCTCTCTCTCTCTCTCTCTCTCTCTCTGTTCTCTCTCTGCAGTTCTGCGGAGATCCCTCAGTTCCGCTTGCCCTACGAGGTGGTGCAGTTTGAGGTGGAGCTGATGAAGGACTTGGGAGTCAAGGTAATGAGAGCCGTGGCACCTCGACTCACCCTCCTCTCGCTCTTCTCTCCTCCTCCCTCCCTCCCTCCCTCCATTTCTCATCCCTCCCTCCCTCCCTCCCTCGCTCCCTCCCTCGTTTCCTGAGCGCTCATCAGACGCAGCCGGCAGGCGACAGGTCTCTGCGACCATCAGCGAGCCCAAATGTCAGCTGCATTAATAAAGAACAATTAAAAGCTGCATTAGGGAGGCAGACCAGCACAAGCTCAATGCCCCCACCACCACCACCACCACCACCACCACCACCACCACCACCACCACCACCACCCCTCTCCCCTCCGCCTGCTTCACCCTCACCCCTCCACACCGTCCACCCCCACTCCCCCCCGCCCTCCCACCACCACTTCCTTTCTCAGGGCCGTGCGTCTGTCTGTCGTCTGAATGCCGCCGCGGTGAGAAAGGGCAATCGATAGTCCTCATCCGGACACACCTGCTCGTCTCGGTGGACCGAAGCGCGGAGCTTTTTCGCTCGCCACTTTTTCCAAGTTGCTTTTTCCCGAAGTGCTTGTGGGTGGTGCTGTGTTTGGCCGCGGTGGACACCGACTGGCTGTGGTAGGAGAGAGAGAGAGAGAGAGAGAGAGAGAGAGAGAGAGAGAGAAGGAGTGAGAGCATAAACAGAAGGGTGGTTGTAGGAAGGCGAGCAGGCGGGCGGGCGGGCGGGCGGTGTGTGCGCGGGGTTTGTCATTTGCATGTTGTTTTGTAGCGTTTTGTGCTGAATGAGGCGTTGGGGCGGCGGGCGGGTGCTAGCAGAGACGTGGCGCGGCGTGGCGCGGCGCGTAACCTTTGGAGGGCGCCCGCATTAATGCCAGGGCTGCGATGGAGTGTCTGAGTCAGTGGGGCGGACGCCAGCGCAGCGGAGCCAGCGCCGGGCAGAGTCGCCCAGCGAAAGAAAAGTTCCGACCGCGCTGTTATCGCCGCCGATACATTATGCATTCCGCCACCGGGTGACCGGACCAATCCATCCCTCTCCTCCACCTCTCTCCCACTCTCCCTTTACTCTTTTTCCCTCTCCGTCTGTCAGCCCTGGATCGCTGTCCTCTCTCTCTCTCTCTCTCTCTCTCTCTCTCTCTCTCTCTCTCTCTCTCTCTCTCTCTCTCTCTCCTTCTCTATCCATCTCTTTTACTCCCTCACTTTCTCTTCTCTTTCCATATACAGTAGATGCCCAGTCTATATATATATGTACTGTATCCCCTGTCTTTCTCCGGTCTTTACATATACAGTAGATGCCCGTATAGTCTATATCCCCTGTCTTTCTCCGGTCTTTACATATAGGTGCCCATATTGTCTACTGTATATACTGTATATCCCCTGTCTTTCTCTTGTCTTTCCATATAGATGCTCATATAGTCTATGCACATCCCCTGTCTTTCTCCTGTCTATACAGTATGCCCATATAGTCTATATATATCCCCTGTCTTTCTCCTGTCTATACAGTAGATGCCCATATAGTCTATATATATCCCCTGTCTTTCTCTTGTCTTTCCATATAGATGCTCATATAGTCTATGCACATCCCCTGTCTTTCTCCTGTCTATACAGTATGCCCATATAGTCTATATATATCCCCTGTCTTTACATATACAGTATGCCCATATAGTCTATATATATCCCCTGTCTTTCACGGCTCCTCTGTGCCTCTCCTGCTCCATGTTACTGTACCTGCTGTGCTGCTGTCACTGTAAAGGCCGGTGTTTTTCCGTGTGTTTCCGTGTGTGTGTGTGTGTGTGTGTCCGTTTCAGATCGAGTGTGAGAAGGGACTGGGCCAGGACGGCATGACACTGCTCTCCCTGAAAGAAGACGGATACAAAGCCATCTTCATCGGCATTGGTCAGTTCTCTCAGTTTTCCGTACCCCCTGCCTGCTTCCATTTTCCTTGACCTCTAGCTGACCATCAGAGAGATTTAGTGGGAGAGATAGAGAGTGAGAAAGGCACAACTCAGACAGTCAAACTCATACGTTGTTTTCTAACTCAAGCATGTATATTTCAACGTGCAGCTTTTTTGAGTGTTATCTAGATTCACCTGACATCATGTGGGACAGGCTTCCCATTAATTAATATCTCATATTCTCCTGCAGAGAACAGAGGTTATATTCATAACTATATATAACTGGTACTCAGTCAGTTCAAATATTTGTTTTAGCTTCGATTTATTGGTAATATGTTTACTCTGACTGGGGTTTACGTGTTAGAGGTGAGGTTTCTGGGAAACACTGTTCTTTTTTGCAGTGGAGGCCATCATATAGGCTTTTGTTCATCCTCCACCTGAAGTCCCTGCACAGAAGGCGTTGGTGTAGTTTCAGAAATACCCTGCTGTCCACCCCCACTGACAACCAAAAAAAATCTCTCGCCTTGGTCATCCACTCACCGCTCACTCTCTCTGTATCATCGGAGGCGGCATCGTAATCACCACTCCCTTCTTCACCCCACCCCACCCCACCCCGCCAAGCCAGCCTGACCTGACTCGATCCAAGCCTCGCTCCCTCGCTCCCTCCCTCTCCCACTCTTCTCTCTGTGCTATCGCTCATGTGCTCGGACCACCCACTGGTTCCTGCAGGAGGCTCTCCCCCTACACTCTCACTCCGCGGGCACCTCGCCTAGCGGCGCCCCCTGCTGGGACTCTCAGCCGAGCGCACCCGTTGACCCCGAAACGCTCTTTAGCGATGTAGCTTATCAGCGCATTGCCGTCCGATAGCATCCAGCTTCTTCTTTCAGAGTCCCTTTTAGATCGTCAAGGCTACCCTGATAGCATACGGACAACTTACAGTGCGCGTTCTCTCTCCCACTCTCAATCAGTCTCTCTCGCTCTCTTTCTCTCTCTCTCTCTCCATTTCTCTTCTTTTGGCATTTCTCTGTCTCTTATTTGTATTGACGTTATAACTGAGGATTATATAAGCAGTGACCTTCGCACCTCTTGAATCAATAATTATTGTATTTATCTCTAACCTTCACCTGTGCCTGCCTCCTCCCTTCTATCTACCTTTAACCTTGATGCAGCCTTTTCTTTTCCTTTCTTTTCTTTTTTCAGCTGCACTCTCTTTCCCCATGTGCACAGTTCTCTCTCTCTCTCTCTCTCTCTCTCTCTCTCTCCTCTTCTGCAACCAGCTGAGATGCCAGTTTAATGATTTTCTGGAGGAACATGGAGCTCTTTCTCCACACTCTACCCTCTTAGCATTGGATGAGACGTTGCTAATGTTGGTATTCAGGGCAGCTGTTAGCTGCTGGATACACAGACACCTGAAAAGGTTCTTTACCTCATTAAAATCAATCAAAGAGCTACTTTTTTACATACTGGTGCATTTCAAATTATGCCTCCCTCAACATCCAGAAAGTTATATTTACTAAAATAAAAGGGGGCTGTTAAGACTGTAATTTAGCTTTTTTATAGGAAGAAAATATATCCCACTGTTTGCAAATTGATCTGAGGATTTCAAACATTCCTTGAAGCCGTCTTATCTGTTTGTTTTATTGTACCAAACAGCAAAAAGGCAAAGAAAAAAAAAAGAAATGTATTATTCATTGTTTCAAATTGCTTCAAGTCTTTTGATAACGGTGCCTCTAATTACCAAGACCCCTTTACTCGAAGCATTTTGGGAGTTCTCCGCCACAAAAGGATGCAAAGGAATTTTCAATTCCCAGGGAGACAGAAAGAGAAAGACAGAGGGAGAGAGAAAGAGAGAGATACATAGATAAAGAGACAGAGGGAGAGAGACAGAGAGAGAGAAAGAGAATGAGGGAGAGAGAGAGAGAGAGAGAGAGAGAGAGAGAGAGAGAGAGAGAGAGAGAGAGACGCAGCTCTGCCATGTTTGCAATTAATTTCTATGATTTCATATTAGTCCTTTTACAGGCCTTTTAAATGTCATCCTCTGCTATGATTGACATGCAAATTTATCCCTGGCTCTGGGGGTGAATAGAGGGAAGGTTGAGGCGGGCAGATAAGGCCATTGTTTCCCGGGTTATAGGCTCCGAGAGAGGAGGGGGAGGGGGGGTGGGCGGGAGAGGGAGGCCAGCCGAGGCTCCGGACTTCAGCGGCTTTAAAGAGCACCCTTCGGTTAACCCTTCGGCTGCCGCCACTGTCACGGCCGCCATGGGGCCTCTGTGATGTAGCCAAGCCACTGTGAGGTCGGGGCTTTGATACGAGGCCACGGCTAACGTGCCGAACGTTAGGCCATTTGAATTCACACACACACATACGAGCGCACACACACGTACACACACACACACACGTACGCACACGTGTGTTTGTCGCTCATGGTCGGCGGAATACAGACGGGCGGGCAGATGTTTCAAAAGACGGCAAGGTTCAAAGGAAAAAACGTGTTGATTTGGCTGGAACACCATGAAAGGGAGGCATGATCAAAATTTTGTGAGGAGAGAAAGAGAGAAAGAGAGAGAGAGAGAGAGAGAGAGAGAGAGAGAGAGAGAGAGAGAGAGAGAGAGAGAGAGAGAGAGAGAGAGAGAGAGAGAGAGAGAGAGAGAGAGAGAGAGAGAGAGAGAGAGAGAGAGAGAGAGAGAGAGAAGGGCAGGGAAAAAAGCAGAAATGTTAAAAACAGCTGGGACAGAGCCGAACAAGGACTGAAAGGATCAGCGGATGATGGAGAGACTCAAGAATGGATTTTTTATTGAGTGTTTGAAAGGCTCTGATATTTTGCCCGAGAAAAGCCTTCAAGATTTAAAAAGAAGGCTGATCGATGGCAGCACCGCGCGCTCCTAAAAAAACAAATATGACTTCCGCACAATTAGACCATATGATGATGTATCAATCATTGCACATCAAAGACGGAGATGTGAGGTAAACATTGTCCCCCAGCGCTTTTGAAGTCCCACCTTCATGGCAGATGTCACAATGAGTCTTTTCTTCATCTGCCACAAAGCCCCAAACCCAGCGGCATCGATTAGCTGCTACTAGCAAAAGACGAGACACGGCCCCCGAAAGAAGACGAGGAGAAAAAAAAAAAAAAAAGAAAAGAAACGGGCCATTTTCTCATAACACCCTCTTTGGGAGTGTCCTCCTTTCTCTTCTCTGTGTGCCGGACTCTGTCCATCTCTTTTCTCTCTGCCCGGTCTTTCATCATGACAAGGTTAATGAAAAGCAGGGGGACGAGGGCATGCGTGGAGCAGGGGTCTTTATTTATGTTAAATCTTAATGTACTTAGTGTGCCTGTGCATTATTTAACTCCGTGCCCTTGATTCCTGTTCATCTTTGAGCAATTCATAAGGGGGGTCAGGGGCTGTGCGCTGAATAAAAGTCCCCCCCCACACACACACACACACTTAATCACACACACATACACACACACACACACACACACACATACACACATACACACACACTCACACACCCCACCCTTTCTATGCCCTCCCTTCACCCGCCCGCAAACTCTCTCTCTCTCTCTCACACACACACACACACACACACACACACACACACACACACACACACACTCCAGAGAGAGAGGCACGCTGGGCTGTGTTGTGCTGTGCGGTGCTGCGCTGTGCTGGCTCTTTCCCTCTCCTCTCCTCTCCTCTCCTCTCCTCTCCTCTCCTCTCCTCTCCTCTCCTCTCCTCTCCTCTCCTCTCCTCTCCTCTCCTCTCCGGCCCGCTGATGGCTACTGATAACATGTGATTAACGAGCGCCCCGACCAGCCTGCGAATGAAAACATCTGCAACAGATGATTTATTATTTTTTATTCTTCACAACAGAGAGAGAGAGAGAGAGAGAGAGAAAGAAACGGAGAGAGAAAGGGAAAGATAGAGAGAGAGAGAGGGAGAGAGAGAAGGGGAGGGCAGTGTGGCTGCTTACTGTACGGAGGCTCGCTGCGGGGAATCTGCAAAACGGAGGCAAATGAGATGCTACGTGTGACAAATGGAGACGCATTAC
Organism: Sardina pilchardus; assembly: GCF_963854185.1. NCBI lineage: Eukaryota > Metazoa > Chordata > Actinopteri > Clupeiformes > Clupeidae > Sardina > Sardina pilchardus. The sequence continues at coordinate 9,125,522 of NC_085012.1, forward strand.
TTACAAAGGCGCTTGTCAGAAACGACTAAGCTACTGTTAGAATCCACTCTGTCATAAGCGCCCACAGTGGCCTGCTCTCCCCTCCTCCCTCTCTTCCTCCATTCCTCCATTCCTCCATCCCCCCATCCCCACCTCCTCCACCGCCACCTCCTTTGATTTGCAGTCGAATACTAATGACGGCTCAGGTCTGTTAAACTAACAGTATGAGGTACCTTATCCATCAGCGTTGGCTGCACTCGAGCAGAAAGCCTAATGTCCCATAACTTGCGTGGGATGCTTCTGCGCACACACACACACACACACACACACACACAACAGCCACAAACAGCTCCCCTCTCACAGTTTGAGGAACATGGCTCGCGTGGGTATAGCAGGTGTAAACATATTTATTTCATTTCCGCTCTCATGCAACGTGACGGCTTTATGTCTCAGGATTGCTTTAAAGGGATGCAAAGTTTGATGGAGTCAACTTGTCTTGTGTTGTCTTGTTTTGTGGCGCTGTGATATTTCAAAAGGCGTCGACACTAACTTTCACTGCCCAAGGACTCATGGTAGGCTATCAAGTGCCATAATAATGTCACAGACAGTGAGGCACAGTGCAGCGCTGTCTGAATCCCCACAAGCACACCATCAAACGCGATCCTGTTTACTGCACACTCCACAATTAAAGTTAGACCCCCTAAAAAGCGCTGATCATTAAAAGTACTAATCTTCACCATAACCCCGCATCTGAGCATAGTTACTTGGAGGACTCTAAAACTGCATTCACTCTCATTGTTTTACACTACCACCCCCCGCCCCCCCCCCCCCCCCCCCAAACACACACACACACACACACACACATACACACCAGTGCATATAAAATATTTTACGCTTTGAGTTATACAATAATATTTAGCCAGGAATTACTTACACCTATCAATTTGAGTTATTCTGTTGCGCCCTTAGACATGAATATTTACGGTCACTGTCTGCTGTGGAGGGGAAAAGTTCTTCACAGTGTTACAATTCCGCCCCAGTCTATTATTTAGTCATTCCAATTCATATTTTATGAGCTCTCATCCATGATATCATTTCCCCATGACTGCCAAATGATATTTACTATTTAACAGGGGAGTGTAATAGGATAACCTAGAGCTTGGGACGGAACGAGCGTATTTATGAAGCCGCAATGACACTAATGTCCCACGGTAATGTACAACACAGGAGAGCGAAGTTGAGATGTGGACAGCTGAAAGGACGCCGTTTAATGTGGCGGCGAGCCAGCATACTGCGCCGACTCTCAATCTGAGACAGTAGGTGTGTGTGTGTGTGTGCGTGTGTGTGTGTGTGTGAGTGACAGAGTGACTGGCTTTTCCCTCTGTTGGAATCAGGAAGCATGGGGACCCCTTTTTGGTCTCTGTGTGAAATTAAGTTTGAAAAACTGAATAATTATGGTGTAATTGGCAAATGTAAAAGGTGAGACAGCGTGTGATTAACACGTGGGCGTCTAATTATCCAGTGAAATAATGGCCGCCTCTGTTAGTAATAAGTTTAACTCACCAAATCTTGGTGTACTTTTCACCTTGCTCCCTCACCAGACTCGGGGAGGATAATGACACCTTCGTTAGTGGTGGCCAAAAACTCCCCAAATTGAAAAACCATGACTGAATATTCTCTGCATTAATTAAAAGTTAATAGGAAGTGGGTGGGAGAGAGAGAGAGAAAAATAAAGTTTGTTTGCTAGTTTAGATAGGCTTACTTTTTGACTCCACAAGGTCACTGGTTACCTAAAGAAAGATGCTTCTATCCAGTTGCTAATGGTTACCTGTGCTGCTGTTCAAAATATAGCCATGGCTACCTGTTCTGTTTTGAAATGTTTTCAGTTGGAAGTCAAAGCATGTTTAAACTTTTAATCATGTTTGTAAAGTGCTTGTGTAAATGGATTGTTCTTGCTGATGTATTAGATATATTCCTTTTCTGATCCAGACAGCTGTAAATTAACCACAGAATGGGGTAAAAAAAAAAGAAAAGAAAAGAGGAAAATGTGATAGACAAAAGGGCTCCGATGGAAATCCGGACATGGTGAAAGTCCATTAATCCATTTTGCAATGCTCAACTTGGCCAGAGAGGTTCTCCCGAAATCAAATTATCGCTGACGAGTGTATGGCAGAGTTAATTGATTCTGACATCGGACGCGCCGGCCTCGATGCTCTCCATCTCCCCTCTCGGCTGGAGAACGTGGACCCGGTTGCCTTGGCTCCGATTCGCAGACAGCCTTTAAGAGGAATGCAGCCCTTTTACTTTGCCTAAATTAGCAGGCTGCTGCCGCTGCTGGGTTACAAGATGGAAGGAGAAACGCAAAAGGCATCTCCTTCCTAAAAGCTTTGCGAAGGCAAATTAGGTCTCAGGTTACCTAGCGCTAGGTTTTTAAGTTAAAATCTTAAATAGCATCACAGATCTAGCTCATTGTTTATTTTTTTTTTATGCCTTTTTGCATAAAAGTGGATGGGAGTTTGAATATGTAAATTCAACATTCAAATTAATCCAGTGTGATTTTTAATACAGGATGTGGTAATGACCGGTTGTGAAAAATTAGAGGCATTGTGGGGTACTTCTAAAGCTCGTATTTAATATTGGTCTCTTTTAAAAAGACACAATTAAATCACTATGTAGAGCGCAGAGGTTAACGACTCCCTACAAGGGTACAATGGACAGCAGACAACAATGGTTTTCCTGGAGACAAAACTATAGTTATGTGAATGTGTATGACATGTGAATAGAGAGAGAGAGTAATGCACCTGCTTCAATATAGAAGTGGTGGTGTTTACAGGGAGAATGTGAACTTTACTGCCAGTTTTGACAGTCTAAAATAACTACTTTTACTGTATATTACCTGCAGATTGTATTTCATTTTCACCTCATCTCTGTCTCTTGTCTTTATTAGGTCTGCCGCAGGCCAACAGGCACAAGATCTTTGAAGGACTGAACATGGACCAAGGTTTTTACACGTCCAAGGATTTCCTACCTCTTGTTGCCAAGGCCAGTAAACCAGGTAAGTACAGCTAGTAATTAAAATGGTCAATCCAATCATGAGACAGTGGAGGAGATGCTGTAGGCCACACAAGTCATTCTTGTGTACCACCACAGGAAAAATAAATAGATAAAAAGCCCTGGCCAAACAACGGTACCACCAGTGAATTTTCTTCACGTTCAGCCGGCAGAAGTGTGATAATGCAGGTCAGAGAGAGAGAGAGAGAGAGAGAGAGAGAGAGAGAGAGAGAGAGAGAGAGAGAGAGAGAGAGAGAGAGAGAGAGAGAGAGAGAGAGAGAGAGAGAGAGAGAGAGAGAGAGAGAGAGAGAGAGAGAGAGAGATAGAGAGATAGAGAGATAGAGAGAGAGAGAGTCATGTTATAAAGCCAGAGACACTGTCAGCTGTCATAGAGCAGAGCTCGGAAAAACAAGACACCATGAATGGCACGAGAATCATGCCCAAAACCTTCCGACCATCCATTTGATCAACCAACAGATCGGCCAACCAAACGTCATGCCATCCGCCTTGCTGTATCAGAATAATTGCCTTTTTATAAGCAGCCCACATGTACCTACATGAACTCAACTTACACATATCCGCCATGTGCCCAGAATCGGTGCAACATATAGGCTGCTATTTTTGTTTGGCACATGATGGATAAATGTAGGCTTGTGTTGGAACATACTGTAAATACATGTAGGGACATTGTACAATGTTGAAACTTAAATGAGCATGAATTAGCTTATTTGTGTTGTTATCAGTGATAAGCTATTTCTATTGTTGATTAAAACTATTATGCGTAATACTAGTGTAGCCTAGATGCTAAGTCGCTTTGCAAAAAAAACATCTGCAAAACAGGACTATAACCAATGATCTGCAAGATATGTGAAATGCCATAGGCTGGCCTATATAGGGTTATCACATTTTCTCTTTTTTTAAAAATCAATAAGTTATGGAAGCATTCCTGTGAGCCCACTTCAGTTCATCTCCAAATATGTGATTATCATAGGTTTATCATACATTTGCATTTATTTCAATTTGGCTTTAGGCTGCGATTAAAGTTCCTAAAAGTTCCTATGGTTCACACCAATTTAGCCCTACGTTGGTCATGTTAGGGAGTTGCTTGCAACATAATGTGAAACTAAAATCTAAGAGAGCTGAAAACTATGCCTAAAGAAGACAGACAGTCAAAATGCATCAAAAAAACCTCCAGAAAGGTAGACTACAAATTTGTCATTGCATGACAACGCCATGAACATGCTGGTAGATTGGCCAATACAGGCCTTTGACGTGACGTTTGATGGCTCCACCGGCTGGTAAGAAGATTGTTTTTGCCGTCATTTCCACATTATCACCATGGAGTGACAGAGGCCAGGAGACGGCATGAGTGGAACCAAACGCTGGCACATGTTCGACGATGTCACCTAGACGAGGACAAAAACGGAAGAGTCGCCTCCCACACACCTGCGGAAGTACGTGCGGCCCTCGGTTATGTAATTGGAGCTCCCGGCATGATCACGCAGCGATTTTGGATTCCGTAACTTGAGACCACTTACTATTTCCCGTGTTGAGACAAAGGACGGGGGATAATGGTTTCTTGGGGAACGTGTCAGCTTGGATGTCAAAACTTCAGTTGATGAGTGTTGCGTAAGCTCAGTCGGATCGCACAATGCGCTGCGAGGTTTTTTGTGGCATAAATGGCAAGGCCGTCAAAAAAATATGAGCAATTACACAATTTGTTTTCTCTGAAAGGCTCAAATCTAGTGCTCCCCCCCATCACTATTTGAGGTACAACACAATGGAATAATTGACGAAGCAGTAGACAATGGAAGACATTGTCTACGAAGAAGGAAAATGCTGTAGGTCAGCTGTTGCTTCGATCATGGCAGGGGGAGGCAGATCGGTGATTGTGGATAAGACGCCGCTGGTACACTCACACACACTCACACACCCAGTTTCAATTACCAGGAGCCGTTTGCTCTCCCTCTCCCCCAAGAGTGACACCACTCACTCACTCCGGCTTCGGCAGAAAGAGAAACCATTTATGTCTCCTTTTGTGCGCGCGCGGGGGTACCTGAATACATCACATGTTGCCGGATCTACGCCGCGCGTATTATCAGATGTTGACATCGGACCGGCGTTCTGGGTAATCTGCACTCGTTCATATGGCAGATAAAAATAAAAGCATCGCGAGGAGAAAAGGCCTGAATACAAAATTACCTGTATATGTACAATTTGAATGAGGGAGGGGGGAGGTAGAGAGAGAGGGAGAGAGAGAGAGGGAGATAAGGTGAAACTGCCTCTCATTGAAGCAGAATAATTTGATAGGGACATGCTGTGTCGGCAGACTCCAAGATGCAATTTTACACCGCCTTAAGTACTAGCGTCTGCTGAGCCGTTAAGCAGGAATGGTTCCGCCGACAGAAATCATGTTTTCCTATTTCTCACTTCTCTCTCTATCTCTCTCTCTCACTCGTTCTGTCCCTTTTCTCTCTCTCTCTCTCTGTCTCCCAGGAATGTGCACCTGTCAGTCGGCGCTGCCTCGGCTGCATGGCACCGTCATTGTGCTGGGCGCGGGCGACACCGCCTTTGACTGCGCCACCTCTGCCCTCCGTTGTGGCGCCCGCCGCGTCTACGTGGTCTTCCGCAAGGGCTTCACAAACATCCGCGCCGTCCCCGAGGAGGTGGGAGAGGGAGCCCGGCTCCCAGCAATATTATTGAGATGTGCTGAAAAAAGACAAATACCCAAGGAGAATCTGTGCGTGTGTGCGTGTGTGTGTCTGTGTGTGTTTGTGTGTGTCTGTGTCTGCATGTGTGTCTGTGTGTGTGTGTGTGTGTGTGTGTGTGTGTGTGTGTGTGTGTGTGTGTGTGTGTGTGTGTGTGTGTGTGTGTGTGTGTGTGTGTGTGTGTGTGTCTGTGTGTGTGTGTGTGTGCGTGCGTGCGTGTGTGTGTGTGTGCGCACGTGCATGTCTATGTCTGTGTGTGTGAAATCGAGAGAGAGAGAGAGTAAGAGAAAGAGAGAGAGAACAGACGAGTGAAAGAAAGAGAGAAAGAGAAAAATGAAAGAAAGAATAAGACAAGAGTCAACACCTGGCAGCTTAGGGTTTTATTAATATTTGGTCTGGCGAGGGCTTGCTCAGTAGACGTCTTTATTAAGGCGTCCGAGTGAGTGTCCTCTGCCTGGCCTGCCGACACTCCCTCCTAAGCCTCTCTCTCTCTCTCACTCTCACACACACACACACACACACACACACACACACACACACACTCACACTCACATAAATACACCACACACACACACACACACACACACACACACACACACTCACACTCACATAAATACACCACACACACACACACACACACACACACACACACACACACACACACACACACACACACACACACACACAAATACACCACACACACACACACACACACACACACACACACACACACAAATACACCACACACACACACACACACACACACACACACACACACACACAAATACACCACACACACACACACACACACACACACACACACACACACACACACACACACACACAAATCCACCACACACACACACACTGCACACTCTCACTCCTCCACTGCCTTATTGTGGGGAATTGTCTTTGGGTTTTTGGCAGGCGATTACTGCCGAAAGACCCTCTTCCTCTCGGAGGCCTGAGTCAATAGGCGGGCCGCCATCAGCGGGGAGGATGCGCGGGGAGATAAGGCAACTCATGCATGGCTCCATTTAGATCTCTGTGTGTCTCGGTGAGACAGGTCCCTAAGCAGGAGCTCTCACTTCTCACTGACCCCGTTCTCTTTTTTCTTTTCTTTTTCTTTCTTTTTTTAAAAAAAAGAAAAACAAAACAAAAAGACACACTTCTCTCCTCTTCACCAAAACGTTTGCCCGTGTATCAGCAAAACTAGCACTGAGTAGTGTTGAGCTAGCGTGTACAGTATGTATATTTTTACACGGCAGCTAATGCAATGAATGTAGTAAGTCATTGCGATTGTCACTAATGTAGCACAGGTGTGTAGAGATTAAATGCTCCCTGTTTTGCACTAAAGTAAAAGAATGAGGATAATACATTAAAAGAGTTACAAAGGGAAGTAAGTGACTTCCTTAGTATCAGATTCTATTTTTGATTTCTCTGCTGAACCAACTCATCGTGTCATTAGCCTTCGTCTCTCAGAAGACACCACATGCTGCCATAGAAACGACAGAAATGACACATGGTGAAATGAGAAAATTAAAATAGTGATTCATATCTGTTTACTCTTCTTCAGTAGAGAGGTACACTGATAAGCTGCTGCTTCCACCACCACCTCCTCACACTAATTAAGTTTGTTTATGTGCTATAGTTCGTTTTTGGACTCCTGTGGGCGTCACTAACCTTCACATAATATAGAAGAAAAATTCTCTTCGATATTGCACGAACCGCAAAACAATTTAAAGGAATGCTCAAAATAGAAGACGGTATGGCAAAGGTGCCCAGCACATTCTCACCTCCTTATGTGTGTTTCACCGGTGAGTGTATTTGAACAAGTTCTATTTCATCTGCACGTGTGTGAGTTAGTTTATTAAGAAAAGGAAGTTGAGGGACGCTATGCAAAGATGGTTGTATTAACTCTCTCTGAGAAAGCTATGTTTACTTTTCTCTCAGTAAACACAGCTTCTCACCCCGCAAGGTTATTTTCAAGGGAACATTCCGCTTATAGCCAACTATAGTAAAATAGTTAACTTCACTGGTTATTAAACAGTATAAGTTAAGAGTGAACTTCAACAGAGGTCCTCAATGTCATTTCCTGACTTCCATATTATATGGTCAGTGGTGTGGCACTTGAGTGAGTTTTGGTTTTCCTGAACTCTGCAGATGGAACTGGCAAAGGAGGAGAAGTGTGAGTTCCTTCCCTTCCTGTCTCCGCGTGAGGTCATCATGAAGGCGGGCCGTGTGGCGGCCATGGAGTTCTGCCGGACGGAGCAAAGCGAGTCAGGAGAGTGGACGGAGGACGAGGACCAGATGATCCGGCTCAAAGCCGACTACATCATCAGTGCCTTCGGCTCTGGTCTGAGCGACCCGAAAGGTACTGTAGACAGCGACACATTCTGTTGGTTACCCTGACCACAGCATATCTTTGTATTGTTCCACTAATCATTCTGTTAATATCCCCCTTTCTTTCTACTTTTAGCTCATTATATTCTTTTTACATTTATTTCAACTTTCTGTATACTGAAATTGCCCTTAACTGGATAATACATAAATAAAATAACTGGAGTGAAATGAAAAGTCACAACACGTGTAGATGAAATTCAGTAATTTGAGAGGTAGAATTGGGTTGAAGCATATTTCTGCATGTCAAGTCCTCACGCATCTCCACATTTGCACACACATAGGACCGTTTTGCGAGCCGTTATCTGTTGAGCTGTACACAGCGGCCCTGTACATAAAAGGTTATAATGAATAGAGCAGTCTGAAGTGGCCTGAAGTTTCTAAATATAATGTTTACATAAGCGTGTACATGAGGAAGTTTTGCTAAGTGCTTTGGTAAATAGGTGGCGATGCACTTCAGTCCTATGAAGTGCTGGCATTTAAGGCTGAAGATGTTACAGTGCCAGCGCTGTTCCACTACCCAATTCATTTCCATTAGGCCAAATTAGTTTGGCTGACTAGCTCTGGCAGAAGTCTTTGATTAAGTGATGAAGTGAGCGATGGCAGATTTGAACAGGTGTCCCACTGTCAGCCGTAATCTGCCCACTTGTTTTTGTGGCAAGCGGCAAAATTGGAAATCATAACATTGTTTCAGGGACTGGCAACGAGCTGCCACGGAAGTTTCCGGAAGGCTCCCCGGTCCTCTCTCTCTCTCTCATCCTTCACCCCTAGCATGCATCTTTAATTCTCTTTCTGGAGAAATCTCTCTCTCTCACACACACACACACACCACCACCCAACACAGCCCTTCTTCTCGGCATAACACTCCTATTCAGCCTCAACTGCATTCAAAACATGTGTGTGGGTGTTGGAATGGTTGAGTTTGTATTTATTTGTTTATTTTTTTATGCTGGCTTTTTGCTTGGATTTCAGCGGTTAATTTTCTCTAGCACATGGCAATGTTTGTGACAAATGGCCTTGAATGAGCTCTCCGGACGTGATGAATGGTCCTGTGCTTCAAACCCAGTTTGAAAGGATTATCACAGAGGCCTCTGCGACAGCCCCTGCAGGAGAGAAGCACAAATCATTATGCAGATGTTACACCTGGTATTATTCCTGGAGAATTCTCCTGCCGTCTCTTTCTCCCGCTCTGTCTCCCCCACTCTAACCAGAGAGGGAGAGAAAAGAAGAGACAGTTGTTCCATCAGGAGGAGAGGAGGGGAGAAGAGAGGAGGGGAGGAGAGGAGAGGAGAGGAGAGGAGAGGAGAGGAGAGGAGAGGAAAAGAGAAGAGAAAAGAGGAGAGGAGAGGAGAGAAGAAGAGAAGAGAAGAGAAGAGGAAAGAGAGGAGAGGAGAGGAGAGGAGGGAAAAGGAGAGGAGGATGCTGTGCTGCTTTGTGTGTGACTCTTTATCATTTAGCTCGGTCGCTAAAGCAATGAGCTATTCTGTTTTTATTATTGCTGTGCTGTTTTCTCTCTCTCTCTCTCTCTCTCTCTCTCTCTCTCTCTCGTTGTTTTTGCATCTGCCTCCTAGTCTTTCAACAGCGTTCACAACAAACGGCACCTCACACTAGATATTTTTGTGTGTCCCTGTGCCAAGGGGTGTTTTTTTTTTTTGACATATAAAGTTTACCACTTTCTTTGTTAGAGTGTTTGAGGTGTGTGTGTGTGTGTGTGTGTGTGTGTGTGTGTGCGCAGGAGGAGGTGAGGGCTATTTGAGGGCTGGTGGAGCGCACCTTCCTTCCTCTCCGACACCCCGGTGAGGTCAGCTAATTAGATTACGGCCATAACGGGCACACCTGCTAGGATTCCCAATCAGGGTCAGCACCAGCAAACACAGTGTACATCACGGGGCAGTGGCTCGGCCCAAAGTTGACCATGGACGACACGGATGCTCAGTAATGAGATTTATCATAGAGCTGGGGGGGGGGTTGTGCTTGTAGTGGTGGTGATGGTGGTGATGGTGGTGGTGGTGGGGTTACACCGGGACGTTCACAATTGGTTACCCACTGAAGCCATTACCCAGCTCTATGAAGCTTCACAGATATGCCGGTGCAGACCTTGGTTGCTTAAGCGCGCAGAAACAGAGCTTGTTCTACATGGATTCATAATTAGCCATGACTGTAAAATACACATTTACTCAACCAAATGATTGCAACCCAGTGCGTCCCAGGGCAAACGCGAGGCCGCCACAGCGTATTTGTTTTGTCAAGCCCCTCTTGCCATTGGTCCACAGATTAGCTGCTCCACTGGTAGATGTTTTTTTTTTTTCCAGCACTTTTCACAAGCGCCAGTTGAGGAGATTCAATCAAGCTTTGTTTGAAATCCACGGTCCATACTCCAACGGTGAATGCTTGACTGTAAAATCAAAGCTTTGCACAAGTGGCGACAATATGTTTCATCGCTACGAAGGAAAAAGTATGAGGTTCTCACCGCAGACTCCATTTTAGACGCTCTTTGAAAGGAAGACCTCGATGATTGACCCAGCATTGCGGAGCGTGTGTGGAATTTGCTCTAAATTAGCAGAGGTGTCCTCATACTGGAGGAGGCCATTGTTGTTATTGGCAATTAGCCCACAAGGTTAATTAAAACATGAGGAATCTCTGATATGAGGAAGAATTAAACGGTCTGCATGACTGCAAGCTAACTAGCTTAATTTGATAGTGATTTTGTATTTCCTTTTTGTTAAGCCTCATTGCTGTCATGGATCAGTGTGTCTCTCTCTCTATCTTTCTCCCTCTGTCTCACTCTGTGTGTGTGTGTGTGTGTGTGTGTGTGTGTGTGTGTGTGTGTGTGTGTGTGTGTGTGTGTGTGTGTGTGTGTGTGTGTGTGTGTGTGTGTGTGTGTGTGTGTGTGTGTGTGTGTGTGTGTGTGTGTGTGTGTGTGTGTGTGTGTGTGTGTGTGCGGATGGATGGTTGTGCGTTTGTGTTTGTGAAAGAGGATTTTTTTTTTTTAATCGATTAAGACTTTTCATCATTTTGTATATGTATATATGGTCATGGTGATTGTCATAATTCATTAGTCTATTGCTAAAATGGGTATTTTGTAGGGTATCTGACTTTTCTTTAATTTGTAATGTTAGCGTTATATTTATTGATATCATATCATCAGCATATTTTTTGCACTGCCATTTTCTTTTCAGGCATGTGTTGTTTTATTTACCGCTCCTTTACAGTCAGTCAATGTCCTCTTCTGGTTATAGTCAGAAGAACAAACACTTTAGGGCTAAAAAGTTTCAAAGAACCGTTCAGCAAGGGACCAGTTCGGCTCTATCTTTTGGTTCATTGCGTAATCAAGCGCCCATACACGGAGCACTTTAGCTAAACCGTCCAGAAAGCCTGACCAGAACATTAAAGGGATCACCCCTTTGAGGAATTCAAACATTTTCCCCCCCTTTTTTGCACCACCGCGGTGGGCTGCTACTTGAAATCAAGGCATAACACACCACTGAAGTATGGCGGTTAAGCTGAGCGTCCTCCGTCAGCTGTCCATTCCAACCGCTGCGGCTGACCCCTGGCGACTCGTGTGTTGCACAACACACGCGGTATTATCCTTGACACACTCCGCATACTGTATCTGTGTGCTATTTTGTCCAGGGTTCATTCTGCTTCATATTGTATCTCCGGGAGAAGAAAAAAAAAATATTGCTGAGCGATGATCTTTTCTCCCCCTCCGCCGGTTCTCTTCTCCTCGTAAGTCTGTATTCTTTCATTGAAGGAAATATGAATTACTTACCCACTCAAGTACCCCCCCCCCCCCCCCCCCCCCCTCCGTCCGATGCAGGGGTGGCGGTTGGCTGCATGCGATTTTCTCCGCGAAAAAGGAAAAGCTGACTAGGCGGGAAATGCAAGCTGGGTAATCTGGAGGGCCGGCCCACGAGAGGAGCGAGGTCCTGATTAGATCCCCTGGCTGGAGTTTGAGTGTGTGTGTGTGTGTGTGTGTGTGTGTGTTTGTTGGGGGGGAGGGGGGGTGCATACGTGTCAGTTGCCACAGTGTGGCATGATGGAAAGTCTCCCTGCAAGACTACCGTCATTCTGGAGGAGGAATCACCAACCCAGACACAGCCCACCCTCCCACCCCCCACCCCCCATCTACGCCTCGGTTAAATATTCACACCTCAGCAATACATTAATCACCCCACATCAGTGGTAATGACTGTGATCACAGACCCCTCCCGAGCTAATTTATCACAGAGGATTTCTCCCTCTTTAGTTTTTGTTGTGCGTTGTTTCCTTCCTCTGTTGTGTGGCTGGGAGTTTTTGGCTCCAGCCATGCGCTAATGAATCACTCGTGTGCTTTGTTGTGCCACGATGGAAGACTGTCAAAAGAGTGGGAAATTGCTCACTGTGGGCATGTGAGATTTCATTTTGTTATTTTTTTTTTCATTCTTTTTTAGCCTCCGTTTCATATACAGTATGTATAACTAACTTGCAGGAAGGCTATACAAGGCACTTCACTGAAGCGTTTTCGTTTCTGGAGCTTACGCTTTGGCAATTAGCTTCCTCTGTAATCAATGGAACCGGCTATACACCAGACATGATAGCGGCGCGTACATTCAGAAAAACCTGTGTGTGTTCTAAAACGATTTTTTTTGCCGGAACGTGGAACGTGGGACGCGGCCTAGCCTGAAAAGCCACATGGAGATGTGCTGTGACCTTGGCTAACTTCTCAATTTAGAAGAAAAGCTTTTAAAGTTTTTTTTCCGTTTTTGTGCTCAGAGGGTAGGTGAAGTGGAGATACTGTGTTGTAGTTCTTTCAGGTGTGTGCCATTGTCACATACAGTGTACAGCAGCAGACTTGTTGTAAATGGCTATTTGGTGAAAAGGCTTAAGTTATTGAGGAATTTAATCTTTTTCATTTGATTTCTGCCCGTCTAAAGTACTTTTTTTTACCATGGACCACTTTCCCAGAAATCTTTTCAATTCGGTTTCAGAGAGAGAGGAGAAAAAAATGAAAACGTACATTCAGCTAGTGTAGAACCCATCACATTGGCAATGGACTTAGCCCTGCAATGTCGAACATTGGCTTTAGCCATGTAAAGCATAAGTACAGCAGTATTCACAGAAATCGGATTGTGGAGTTTCAGTTCATTTGTGACGGGTGTCGGGAGCTTTTTCGCAGAGAGACAACCCCCGCACCACACGCACGCGCACGCACACACACACCACACACACACACACACACACACACACACACACACACACACACACACACACACACACACACACACACACACACACACACACACACACACACACACCACCCCCACCCCCTGCTAGGAGCAAACGGGAAGGGCTGTGTGCACTGCGCTCTGTGTGAGCCGGCCGGCGGCTTTGGTTTTTCCACCGGAGGCAGCATGGAGCCCCTTTGGTTAATGGGCCCTGGCAATCTGCATCTGCCTGCGCCGAGCTGTCTCGGGAGGATGCCCGTGGGTCGTCTGTGTGGATTACTGTGTGTGTGTGTGTGTGTGTGTGCGTGTGTGTGTCTGTGAGTGTGTGTGTGTGTGTCTGTGCGTTCGTCTGTGCGTGTGTGTGGGGTGTGTGTGTGTGCGTGTGTGTGCGTGTGTGTGTGTGTGTGTGTGTGTCTGTGTCTGTGCCGAAGCTATTTTACTTAAGACCGATCTCTTAGAAGAATGAGAGGGCCTGTCACACTCCACAGCCTCTTCAAAGGTGAGGAGGGAGGGGAGGAAAAAGAGAGAGTAAACAGAGAGAAAGAGAGAGTGAGAGAGAACACTGTCTCCCTGATGTGTGTGTGTCTGAGTGCGTGTTTGTGTGTGTGTGTGTGTGTGTGTGCGTACGTTTGTGTGTGTGTCTGTATGTGTGTGTGTGTGTGTGTGTGTGTGCTTACGTTTGTGTGTGTGTCTGTGTATGTGTGTGTGTGTGTGTGTGTGTGTGTGTGTGTGTGTGTGTGTGTGTGTGTGTGTGTGTGTGTGTGTGTGTGTGTGTGTGTGCATTTGTGTGTGTGTGCATTTGTGTGTGCATGTGCGTGTGTGTGCATGTATGTGTGTGTGCATTTGTGTGTGTGTGTGTGTGTGTGTGTGTCTGTGTGTGTGTGTGTGTGCGTGTGTGCTCGTGTGAGAGTGTGTCTGTGTGTGTACACCCACACGTGTGCACTCATGTAAAGCATCGAAACAGACAATATTCATCTCTGCACTCGCAGGGTGAGATGGAGAGGTCGCTGGAGGTCCTAGCAGCACATTCTAGAAGGCTCCAGAAAGTGTGAGCGTAAACAGCGGTCTAATGAGGAAGGGTTGCGAAGCTTCTCCCCGACACATCTGTCATCTTTGCTAGGCTGTAATTAAGGATAGAATCTCTGAAACAAGGCGTTGCCATTTTGATGAGGAAGAATATCCTGTACTGGCGTTGTGTATGTAACCGTAGCAGACCCCTGAAGGATGGTACATTGTTATTAATGACATTCATGGTCAAGATCACTGATATGCATACCCCCGAAGTAGCCTGTTCCACATTATTTTCTGAGCTGCCGTGGTTTAAGAGCATATGCAACTCATCTGTCTTCTTTGGTGTGGACTTCAGTGCAAGTTCTACAGCCGCGGTAGTAAATAAATGTTGCTGTAAATAAGTATCCACATACAAGCCCCATCTTGTGTAATGTTACAGTACAGTACTAGCTACACTGTGGCATTATTTTTTAATCAGAGAGCCTATAAAAATTACTTTATTTGTATTACCTCTTCTTTCATCAACTATTTCTATCTCGTCTTACTATTTCTTTACTATTATCTTTTAAAGCACTGTTGAGCATAGCACCCCATTGTAACACAAAGATGTCCTCCTGTAATGATTTAACATTGATGGCTCGCTGTTTCATCTTCTGTTATTGCTTCATGATTTCTTCCATTTTTGCACCTGAGATTTTGACTGAAATTACAGTTAGTTAAACTTTACTTTTTTGGTTCCCTTGCCTCAATCACTTATCTCACCTCAACCCAACATTAAATAGACTTTTGATAACATGTCAGTGTTACCAATACTTGAATACTTGTTGTTGGCATGGGGCCAAACAGACCGTGTAGACTTGAGTAGAAAGTAAAGTTTAACAGTCATTTCAGTCAAAATCTCAGGTAAACAAACTGCTGCCAAATAGTACACTCGAGGCAGGCGGGCGGTACATGGTAAGTGCTAAAAGGACACACATAGCAAAGTGTGAAAGCTTTTCTGATTACTGTCTCTCTATCAAAACTGTCCAAACAGTCAGATAGCCAGGAAAAACAATTAGCACCAGAGGAACTCCGCAAAGCATGCAATCTCATGCCCACCAACAAATCGCCAACAGCAGATGGATTCCCGACAGGTTTTTATCAACAAGTCTGGCATCTACGATCTTAACTCCCCCACACTAAATCCAAAAGCAGTTTGAAAACTCGCAAATTCTCAAATGTTGCACATATATTTAAATATTTCAAGAACATTTCAGCATAATGCAATTCTATCTTATAACTTCAGTGTGCATTTCCTGAGCTTGGTTGAATATTATCACCCTCTCTCGCCATGCATGACTAATGGTAACATTTTGGAAACATAACTAATGCAAGAAGGTTTCATAATCACTATTACTGCTCCTTCTAGATGTAGAGACCCGCTCTCTCTCTCTCTTAATGTGGCAGATCAACAAATGGGTCTGGCTTGCTAGCCTTTTGAACAAGATCTCAACGCAGAGTCTTATCTGGCTTCCTTCTCCAGCAGGATGAGTGGGAAAACCCTCATTTGGCCAAATTCTGAGATGTCTGCCTTAATAAAAGATTTCACGTGGGAAGAAAAAAGTTGTGAATTAGCTTTCTGGGAAGTAGACCATTCACTCTTGAGTGAGCATGAAATTCATGATCAACCATTAACAATGAAGACAGATGCTCTCGATAAAATCTCAACACATCCTCACCTGAACTTCTCTCCTCTCCTCTCCTCTCCTCTCCTCTCTCTCTCTCTCTCTCTCTCTCTCTCTCTCTCTCTCTCTCTCTCTCTCTCTCTCTCAAGCCAACTGTCCAAAAAGCCTGCATTTCAGCCTATTCAGTCGTGGATGACTCATGACCTTCGAGCACCTCCGGTGGTAAGACCTGTGCAATAGCCCAGCTGAGACCCACTTCCCTTGTGTGCTCTGAAAGAGGCCATTAAAGGCACCGCAGACATCAACACTTTCCAATATGGCCGTCGTTATCAAAAGCTGACCATCAGGGCCTTCAGTGTCAGGTTTAACCCTGGACAAAGTCCACTAAAAACTCCTGTGTGCTTATTTGAGGACACGGTATAAGTCACCTAAACCGTGTTTTGCTGTCCTCTCGATCCAAGATGGAATCATTTTGCTCCTTTTTTTTACGCGTATACTTTTTCATTTAGCAAAAATACACGGGCCAGCTCTTGAATTTTGTGAGGTGTGTGACTGTGTATTCCTTCAGCTCTGCTGATTTAACCCATATTTACCAATGGATAGGCAGTGAGAAAACTCTTTAGCTCAGCCATTTCAGCAACGTCAAGGATTTTTAATGTTGTGTGAAACTAGGTGCAGGTGTAGATGTCACAGTTCAGACAAAACACCAAATTTGATTATCCATTTTTTACTGTTTGGTTTATTGCAGGTAACAAGGCATGTATCTATAGTTCCGTTGTGTGCTGTGAGTCTGAACATCTTATATTGCTAGTTTCTTGCAGACTTGCTCGAGACTCATGATTCTCAGAAATCTACATTAAATTTAAGCAATCCAACAGCGTTTTATCATTTTTGTCGTCAAGGTCAGTTTATTCCAATTCATCACCAATTTATGTTGCCGATAGATTTCCATTGTCAGTTCAACAGTTTATGAAGTGAATCAATATCTATTGTTATTTCATTACAGTGATCACATTAGTTTGCATTGATTTCAACAACGCTGGCTAAATCAGTACTGTACTGTAATTTAATATTCTACTAATTTTAGGGAATCTACAGTACAGTATCCATGGCTAATAATTGAGAAATTACAGTAGTGCTTATTACCCGTTGTCCACACTACATAAAAGTCATGTTGCTCTATTTCATTGTCTGATTGCTGGTAATCAGGGCCTTATCACGTGTGGTCCTCCTGTCATAGCTGGGCCCAGCACAGATGAAAGACCTAGGGGCCAATGTGTTTATTTAGCATTTGGAATTATGTCTCGCTTTTGTCTCTTCTCTTCTCTTCTCTTTTTTCTCTTCTCTTCTCTTCTCTTCCCTTCTCCTCTCTTCTCTTCTCTTTTTTCTCTTCTCTTCTCTTTTTTCTCTTCTCTTCTCTTCTCTTCTCTTATTCTCTTCTCTTTTTTAACCTCCTCGCTCCTCTTTTCTTCTCTTCTCTTTTTTCTCTTCTTTTTTATCCCCCTCTCTCCTCTTCTCTTTTCTTCTCCTCTCTTCTCTTTTCTTCTCTTCACTCAGATCCCCTGCTCTTGTCTCCACTCAGGCAATGCGTATGTAATATTCTAGCCTGCGGTTGTGGCCACGGCCTAGTCGGTGCTTATGAACGTTCACATGAAAAATGAGGCAGCATCTGCATTCTATCATTTGCAGACCCCATTGTACAGCCTACCCACTGGCATCACATAGAACTTCCTGCTTGGGGCGGACGGGAAAGGTGAAGTTTTCCCAGTCACTGTAATAGAGAGCAATACATCTCACGCGGCTCGTAGATCTGTATTTAAAAACAGCCCACATTGATAGATGTAGTCCATCGTCTGCGCTGAAAAGCACTGCCTGTGTAAGATGAATTGTATAGGTGTGTATGGACTTGGGAGGGGTAGGGAAGGAAGGGAGGGAGGGCGGCCATTTTGTAATGTAGATCAGTGTGACAGAGTGTCTCCTGGCTAATGTTGCTAACGGTGAATGAAATGCATCAGGAGATGTTACATTAACCTGAGTCAAGAGAAAGGCAAGGGAGAATGGGGAAGAGGAGAGGAGGAGGAGGGGGGGGATCCACTCCCAAGTCGTTTGTCTTGTCAGATACTTTATATTACTCGCTGTGTGGTTTCCAGTCTATCAAGCAACCCTCTCCCCGGACCTCACCGACTCTCTTTCTCACACTCTCTCTCTCTCTCTCTCTCTCGATCTCCCCCTCCCCCCCTCTCTCTTACTCATTCTCTCCTTTTCTCCCTGTGCAGTGAAGGAGGCCATGGCTCCCATCCGTTTAAACAGATGGGGTCTCCCTGACCTGAACCCGGAGAGCATGCAGTGTAGTGAGCCGTGGGTCTTCGCCGGCGGGGACGTGGCGGGCCTGGCCAACACCACGGTGGAGTCGGTCAACGACGGGAAGCAGGCGTCCTGGCACATCCACAAGTACATTCAGGTGGGTCTCTCTCTCTCTCTCTCTCTCTCTCTCTCTCTCTCTCTCTCCCCCTGACCACACAGTGAACGTTATCTCCCACTGAGAATGGCGCTGCTGTGGCTTTAAAGCTTTAGCATATTGCTATGTACCCAGTTCGGTTGCTGTTTGAGAGAGAGAGAGAGAGAGAGGCCAGGTTTCAAGATGTATCGCATGAGCCTGGGCTTCTTCATGCTAGACATCCAATTCAGCGAAGCCCTACAGTGACAGACATTCACCCGAGGTTATCTCTGACAGAACATAACATTGCTGTAAAAGGATTTTGTCTCCTCCAATAGCCCGAGTTCACCGTAAAAAAATAAAAGTCAAAATCTGTGATTTCATCCAGGGTCTGAAAACACACATTATGACACCATTTTTATGCAGTACTGAAAAAAAAAAAAAAAGAATTGCATGTACCAGAGTCATGTGAAGTACTCTAGAATAGTGCTTGGACTTCGCACCGTATCAAGCTAGGGCCAGAGCTCAACTCATTCCTGACACATTTGAGCAGTTCATGGAAAAACATCTAGCTAATTTACAGTGCGGTGGTGGACCAAAATATCTCCCTGTGGCTTTGCATCAGAAAACAGAGATTTGGGTTATTAATTCACAGGCACGAGAGGCACAACAGGAAATCGTGTAAAATTGTCCTCACCTCTCATCATTCAAATAATCTGTTATTCTATCCATATTTTCGCAGGCTTTGGGCTTAAAAATACAATGATATTAGAAGGAGAACGGAAGGGGATGTTTAACTTTTAAAGATGTACAATGTAATGTGTACATTTATGTCTATGCACAGCACACAAGCTGATACCAACTTGGTTCAGGTTGCCTGGAAAACCTTTAGTCAGTGTCATGCAAGTCCCAATTGTTTAAAGCTGAGAACATGATATAATGTAGATTGTTTTGTTCAGTTTGTTCATTTTTAGGTGACTTATCATTTGAGTTATACCACTATTTACTGGCATTCAGTTGGAATGACCACATCATTCCTGAAGAGTGGGGTTTTCAGACCTGAACTTTGACCTGAACATTATCTCTTGGCGCACAGACGTTATTGTAGGCCTACACATCTAAAATTGTAAACGATAAGATTGCCTACATTTGGCACTGAGCTACTGCACCAGCAGTAATGTGATAGAAGAACAGGTATTCTGTTCTACTCACAGCACACTCAAAGAGCAAATGTATTGCTTCACTGATGCATAGTCAAGTAGCCCATAGCCTAATCTCATCAGAAATGTGCAGTATCACAGTGAAGGAATGACTTGATCAACATTAAAGGGATAGTTCGGATTTTAAGACACGAAGTTGTATGGGTTCCCTGTCAGCAACGTAGTGCATCAGCACTGACTTACCCCCGACAGCGTCCTGTGAGCCGAGATCCAGCCGGTTTTAGATCGTTTTTGATGCTGAAGAAAGTAGTCCGGCAAGTTTCTGGGGTCACGAAAGTAAAGTGTTTTTCTTCTCAAAACCATATGCATTCAACAGAGTGATATATTTGCACCACAAAAACGTTGTCCAGGAAAAATTCAAACCTCGTTATCACTTACTTATTTTTCGCGATTCCTATCACTGCGCGCTACTGACAGCTGGACAACGTTTTTGTGGTGCAAATATATCACTCTGTTGAACGCATATGGTTTTGAGAAGAAAAACTCTTTACTTTCGTGACCCCAGAAACTTGCTGAAGAAAATAGTCCGGCATCAAAAACGATCAAAAACCGGCTGGATCTCGGCTCACAGGACGCTGTCGGGGGTAAGTCAGTGCTGATGCACTACGTTGCTGACAGGGAACCCATACAACTTCGTGTCTTAAAATCCGAACTATCCCTTTAAGGTCTGTTGGTCTTTCATAGCCACTGTGTCTATATATACGTGTATATATAATGCCATCACTTGGTCACTAGGACTGTCATTTATCATGAATGGTCTACAGTGTGCAGTGTGATGGGCAATATGCATGAATGCTCACCACCAGTTTCAGCATCTGTTTTTCTTTTGCTGTGTCTAGTATACTAGTCTAGTAATCTTTAAGCTTGATAACCAATCAGGTATTTACATGCATGTCAACAGCAGCATCTTCACACACACATACACACACACACACACACACACACACACACACACACACACACACACACACACACACACACACACACACACACACACACACACACACACTCACACACACACTCACACACACACACACACACACAGACACAGGGTGTGTGTGTGTGTGTGGGGGGTGTGTGTGTGTGTGGTGTTGATGCCTTTGTGCTGGTGAGACAGAAGCAGATGTCTGGAATTAAGTCCTGTGTTAGGATCACAAAACCCAGCAGAAGAGGCAGGATTTGAAGAGCTGATTAATTGTCAAGATGAAAGCCCTGCATATGTTCCACATGGACGTGGAGGCTAGTACTTTAATACCGCGCAGACACAGATGCTCTCTGACACTTGTGAGGGCTTGATGTGAGGACTTGAATCGCGTGCGTGAACGCCTGACCCGCAAAGAGTTGAGAAAAGGCCTGATTTGCAACAGTGGCTGGTGTTGGCATCGATCCATTTAACAGATGCTCTCAGGAAAGTGCCGGCGCCATACATTTCCCGCGAGCACTTAGGCTCCCAGCAGGAATGAAGCCCATTGCTTCGGCCGTGGCTAAGGCCGCACCCAGAAAACGAGGAGTATGCAGGAGTGTAATGCTGTGTTGTGTCTGTTTTTATCTTGATACGGTCACACCACATTAAACATAGAAGTCTTGCTGTGCGGCTAGTAGCTATGCTAACACTTATTCCACTGCATTATTTTGTTGATTTATTTGGAGGGTGTATTATATGTTTTCACAGAATATGGTTGTATTTAAACTTGCTGTAGTTCAAAAAGCAGGCTAGTACTAGCATCAGTTAGTCTCATTGACACAGAAAGACCTTTCCTCACCTACCATTTTATCTAGTAAACTGGCCAGTTGAAATGTGATACCACCACACCAAAAGTCAGTCTCTTGACACTCTACCGTACTTTCACAACTATTAGTCGAAGTTTACACATTGATTTTGCAAAATTTCTTCTGCTATGATATTAATACATGGGGAGAGTTAATATAGTATTGTTATGGTTTTGTTTTTTTAACTTGCATAAAGCACTGTCCTGCGGTTTATACACGATGTGGCTAATACACCAGAAATTACCGTAGTACGTTTTAACTCCGTGGGAGTATCGATGTCTCAGTGAGTGTTGTTTCACAGAAGCACGCGGAACAAGGCAAGCTCCGTAAACAACACTCCCTTTTCTCTGACACTGTTGCTCTCTTACTCTCCGTCTCGTTTTCCGCGTCGCTCTTTCTCTGAACTCTCATTATGCATGCTGTGTGTGCGGTCTTTAAGAAGAGAAATTAAGAGCCTCGGCTCTGCCATTCGAGGCAGACGCAGTGCAGTGCAAATGGATTCCAGGCAGGCCTGCTGGTGGGTATCAGGCTCCAACGAGACAACTTAATGCTCCCCTCTGGCCAACCCCAGGCCCCCGTAGGGTCAACACCCCTCCCAGCCAGCCCTACCACTCACGGGCTCCAGACCCTATTTCCTACTCCCCCAGGCTGAAATCACACGCTAAATGTGCAACACTTGCCCGCCCGCGCGCGAGCGCTTTCGTGCAGGGGTTAATTGTGGGCCCGTGGCCACGGTCGGTCAGAAGAGGACGAGTGTTTATTTGCGGGGTTAAATTACCACTTTTAGCAAGGATGGGAAAAGGAGGCAAGTAGATTGCTTTTTACTTTTTACAGTAATGGATTTGCTAACTTGATGAATTGGACGATTTTCATGCAAAGGTCTCCATGTTAGCATCAGGGGTGCTCAAAGATCACTTGTGACTGCATGGCACATCTTCCCTCAGCTTGTTTGCCTACCTGAGTGGACTAATGTGCGATTGATCTTTTTTCCTGACCCTCATTTTAGCGAGCCACTTACCAGTGTTATTATGAAACAATCATTTCGGCACTGCCACTAACTAGCAACAACAGCAAAAGTAAAGGTTGTTATGTCTGCCAAGCATAATAGAAATATACCTTCCAGTGTATTATTTATACACGGTAGCTTGTGAAATGAATTTAGCAATGATCGTTGGACAACAGCTCCAGGCAAACATTTATGCATTGCGGGTTGAGTAAGGACGGATTTTTGAGGAGATTTTAATTTCTGACTATTAGTCAGACATGCCATTTATCTATTAATGAGATGTCAGTTACAAACAGTTTAGAAAAATAACACTCATATATTGTATGTTCATGGTACCTTAAAACTCCTATTAAACAGCTGAAGGAATTTGTCCATTTCAGACACCGTGTCCAGTGTGTGTGTGTGTGTGTGTGTGTGTGTGTGTGTGTGTGTGTGTGTGTGTAGCACACTACCTGTGCCCTATTTCTTTCTTTCTCTCTCTCTCTCTCTCTCTCTCATTCTCTCTCTCTGGTTCTGTCTTCATCGTTCGTTAGAGAGCTGTGACATCAGTGTAGGCAATCATAAGCGTCTGATAAATGCTTGGCTAATTAGGGTGCCTGTCAGTGTATGACTTGCGCTGCCTGCTTGCACGCCATCATCCAGAGAGATAAACAACACTGAAAACAAATAAGAAATAATTAAATAAAAACACATTTATGTTGAAATAGAGACAGTGCGCAGTGGCACCCTCCTGATCATTGTGAGATGTCAAAGTTATTTGTTAAAGTGTTTGTGTGTGTGTGTGTGTGTGTGTGTGTGTGTGTGTGTGTGTGTGTGTGTGTGTGTGTGCTTGCGTGCGTGCGTGCGTGCGTGCG
>NC_085012.1:9149028-9151528 GCF_963854185.1 Sardina pilchardus
CCATAAAATAGCTGGCCTTAAAAAATAAAAATCTGCCCGCCCCTATGTTAACCCTATGTGTTGATTCCCATAGGGTTACATTGGGGGTCAAATACTTACTTCCCCCTAGCATTTAGGAAGAACATTTATTTATTTACGAAACATTCTTCCATCACAAAGAAAATTGCGTACTTAGCGGTTTTATTTTTACTCAATTTTTGAATTAAGACATTAAGATCAATTGTCAAATGACGATTTTATATTCCTCTTTTTAGGCAACTTTAGCATGGTATCAAATACATTTTCTCCTCACTGTATGTGGGATTAAGTTGTGTAGAATACTGTAAGTCCGACCCATTCGCCTGTTCTAAAACAATATGACCAGTGACTCTAAGTCAGTCTCGTTTGAATCCATCTCAGCCAGTAATCGCCAGTTGTGTGCACTGTCCCCCTCACCATCTTTCAAAGGTCAGCTCCTTTATTTCTTCCCATGGTGGAGAGACATATAAAAGAGACAAACACAATAAGAGACTGGGGCTGGATTTGAATGATATCTCCTGTAGCATATGAAATATTATGACTCCAGCAGACGGCTTTGAATGAGCCTAATTTGCCTTGCCTCTGCTTACTAGGAGAGTCCAAGGGGAGGCCAGGGCAGCGTCTGGACATCTGCTAGAGATTGCATTATCCCATTTCCCAGCAAGCTCTGCTCTCTGAATCCCTCGCCCGCCATTAAGATTGACAGCTGAATATTGTTACCGACGCGAGCCGCTAAATATGTTTATCTGAACTTTGTTTCTTTTTAGGAATTTGTTTGTTTTTGCAAGCTTGAGCATCTGTCCCCTACTCACCTTCATCAAAACGGCACATTTTTGTGTGTGTGTGTGTGTGTGTGTGTGTGTGTGTGTGTGTGTGTGTGTGTGTGTGTGTGTGTGTGTGTGTGTGTGTGTGTGTGTGTGTGTGTGTGTGTGTGTGTGTGTGTGTGTGTGTGTGTGTGTGTGTGTGTGTGTGTGTGTTTGTGTGTGTGTGTTTTAACTCTTGACATTTGTAGATACCAGATTGGGGTCTAATATACTGTTGCAGCTATTGCCTGTCAGCATGCTCAGAAATACCAGCTGATATCTAGGTAAACAGAAATCATATTATTCTTTATTGTGTGCTCAGAGGGAAAGATTGTAAAGGGGGTTTTCTTGGGGGAGAGAGATAAAGAAGTTCTTAATGTCAATATGAATGAGAAGGCGGCTCAGTGCCTCTTAAACACTGGGGATTTCTTTTTTTTTAATATCCTGTGCTTCAGCTATTGCCTCCCCTATCAAAACATTACCAGGCCGAGGGTATTGATAGCGTTGGAGATGTGCGGCGGATTGTCTATGATATGGAGAATCTTCACGCTTCTGGGCCTTGTCTGTGGCCGAACGTGCGCAGAATCGTTAATTAGTCCGCCCGCACAGGGGCTGACGAAGGGGTGTATGTGTGTGTGTGTGTGCGTGGGTGGGGGGTTGAGCTGTAACTAAGGTGGAGTGCAGGCAAGCTCGGTGACCATTAATTAGAATTAATGAACTGTGTTGCGTGTAAAAAAAAAGGGTTCTGTTGCCCCCCCTCCCCCCCCCCCCCTTTGCGGTGCACGTTTCAGACCCCCATTCGAAGTGAAATGCTAGAGGACAGTGTGGCGGTGATCCATGGCGTGAGCGCCCCACCCTCTCTCCCTCGTTTCAGGAGTGACGGACAGATTTTCCACTCTTCTCTCCTCTCTCTCTCTCTCTCTCTCTCTCTCTCTCTCTTCTTCCCTTTTTTTCTCTCCACTTCTCCTTTTTTTCTCCTGCTCCTCTCCTTTGGTGTCCCTCAAGTCACACCAATTACCGGACTGTTAGATTCCTGATTGATACGGTTTTGCTGTGTTTCTGGCTAATTACAAAATGCAAAGGCCTGAGCCGGAGCAGCGGGGTTAGTCTGCCTGCGAGAGATAGAGGAGGGGCCTGACTGTGTCCAATTAACCCATTGGTTGGTCAGCTCTGGCTAAGTCACACCTGTAATTGGTCCAAAGCCGCATGTGTTGATGGGGTCCCTGTTAACCCGAGGTGGGAGAACTGATGCTCTGTTGCGAGTGCCAAAACAGCCTATGGCATTCCACTCAGATTTTAGTCAAGGATGGCCTTGACTCCAGCTAAAGACGTCTTATCATGTGCGCCAATTATGTCTCTTCAAGGGCTTTTTCAGGTATTGTGTGGAATCTAGAATGAGGTGAAGTTTCAATGTTTTTTAATTCATTAGGCCTGTTGGCTTACAATAGTCTACCTTTGTGCAAAGGTTGTGTGCGTCTGTGTGTGTATATGTATTTGATTTTTTTTGTGGTTCTGTTTCACTTTTTCTTGGAAGGAAACTTTCAGAATTCAATCTGTTCCCCAGCTCACCTTGGAGAGGCGAGCGTAGGAGGGAGGCGTTGGGCGTGCGCTTCCTATAAGTGGAAGTTGGGAGCGCTGACGCTGACACACGCGTCCGCACATTTCAAACGCAATTAAAA
>NC_085012.1:9156528-9171528 GCF_963854185.1 Sardina pilchardus
ATCTTCGAACCGTGCCGCAGCCTATGCGTGACGTGTGATTTTTTTTCTTTTGTTTGGAGGCCAAAGACCCATGTTAAAACTTGTGGGGTTTTTTTATTTATTTTTTTTATATCATGTAGTTCCACTAATGCTGAACTGTGTGTCCCGCTGAAATGCGCCGTGTTTTGGTGTTACTGCTGCAACTTATGAGATGGAACCAGCTTAATGGTATTAAATGCTAATTAATCCTATTAGGGATGAACGGAAAATCCATTTCAGAGGTAAGAAGAGGAGATGGGAGCAACCAGTGCAGGATTTACTGGTCATGATCTTCTCTAGCTAAAGAAGAGAGAGAGAGAGAGAAAAAAAAAACATGTTTTCCAAATTAAAAATGTATGGAACAGGACGGATAAGCTCATATCATATCACTCCTGGACAGTGTTCCAAACAGCCATTTACGCGTTTGTCAAGTTATTTATTTATTTAGTGGTACTGTATATTTGGCTGCTGCTTTTCTGACTATATTGCATGAGGGATGAATTAATGTATACTACACTATATTCACATGCAGTAGCAAAATACAGTAGCATACTGTAGCAAGAGCACACAGTTAACCACTGTTTGTGCTCAACACAAGCAGCCCGCGTTTTATTTAACAAGCAAATAAGGTGCGGCCAGAGCTCTTTTCCCCCCTGTCTCCTAAAACGCTGATAGATAAAGAAATAAATAAAGAAGTCTAAACGAAAATAAAGGACATTAAATACCCCAGGCTCATTAGCTTCCGTTACATGTTTACAGTTTATAATACCCCCCCGTTAATTGGGAGATCAAAGGCAGCGGTGACTACCTCTTTGCATGGCTGAGGGGGCCAGAGCAGTCCGGGCTGGGAGATCTATTTCGGAGCCTAATTTGATGAAACTCCTCAGGCTCTCGGTGCTCCTGCACCCAGAACATTGATTTGAAGGAGGGGGTATTACCTAGCATTGCACCATGCTTCAAATAGCTGTTTGGGCCGCACACTCGCCACCAGTTTGGTGTATTGCAGAGGAGAATGTGAAAGATAGAATGAGAGGGGGGTGAAAGAGGGGTAAAAAGAAGGAGGGAGAGAGAGATATAGAGAGGGGGTGGAGAATAGGACCACACCTTTGATTTGGTTCATCTTTGGGAGACTGTTTGGTAAATCGTGGATGGTATGACCATAGTACACCTAGTCTGTATATGGGGTGTTTTGAAAGCATCTTTAAAGGGATTGCCTGCTGTTAGATAGCCTCATGAGTCATGAGACTTTCTCTCTTGCTGTGTACTGTAAGCCTATGTATGGCATGGAGCAGTAAGGGTCTCTCTTGCAACCATCTTACAGTATGTCCTGGCTGTAAAGATCAAACGCAAATCGTAATTTTGTTTTGCTGTCAAAAATATAAGAATCTACAGCCAGGGCCATACACCCTGTTACTGACCTCTTTGTTTCTTTGGTTTTGGCTTTATTTCTTAAAGCAACACTAAAGAGTTTTTGTACCTTGAAATAATGTTTCCAAAATCATTTTAGTGGTTCATCAACTCATTAACAGAGTGAATGGCACTTCTGCTTTCACTTCGCGGCTCTCTATTGGCTATAACCGTACTGTGTAACTTTACCAGATCAGGTAGCGTACCTGTAGTTTGATGAAATGAGTCATAAGAAAGTACAAATCTGACTTGCTTCGATGTCGCAGTACCTTGTCTGTGGACATCGTTATTTGCTGGATACACAAATAGCGTGCGTGTGACAGAGGAAAAGTGCTTTAGTGTTGCTTTAAAGAATGAAACCCAATGAAGGTCATGTGTGCAAGAAAGAGGGTGGAGTTTTGTTTGGTCACTATACTGCTATGACTTCACTCCGCTGCTGAGAACTTCTGGTCGGGGAAAAAAAGGTAATTGGTGAAGAGGACTAATGGCCTCACTGACAGACAATATCCTTCTTCATTTATCACGGGGGGTTAATATCCTTTACTTTGACGTTAATTTATTGAGTGTCTAGTGGGCGGGATTATTGGACACCTTCCTAAGGATTGGTGTCACCATCTTTGGGTAAGCTTCGGTGTTGCAGATGCAGTTGCAGTGCCTCGGTGGAGCCAAAAATTTAACCCGCTGAGTATCGAGGCACGGACTTGTACGTGAGAATTGTGCACGTGTGGTTTTTTTTGAAGAGCCCTGACTTTTGATTTCCAACAACAGAGCTCACCTCTGTAGGCATACAGATATGTAGTGTGTGTGTGTGCGTGTGTGTGTGTGTGTGTGTGTGTGTGCGCGTGTGTGTGTGTGTGTGCGCGTGTTTATGTGTGTGTCTGTGTGTGGAATTACTGATACAAGATCCCAGATCAAAATCAATGGCTCGCCGTTCCAGCCTTTCGTTCCGCACGCTCGCCCAGAACGACGGCATCCTCGGCGGCCGCCCGGGCGCGGTGCGCTCCCTCGTTAGCGCTACACGGCGAGGAACTCAAGGCCTTTCCCGACAGCAATTCATCGCACCTTCAGGAATTCAAAGGATGTGCTCTCATTGTGTGTCAGCCCCCCCCCCCCCCCGCTTTTCATCTGCACCGAGAGAGAGAGCGAGCGTGCGACTCGTCACATGGTTTATCAAGGATCCCAGCTCACACTTGTCGTGTAGATGTTGTCATGGCATAGTCACTTGCCATGGATTCAAGGTTGCTTGGATTCGTAAGTGACAGTCAGGGAGAGAAGGAGAGAGAGTGAGTGGGGGAGAAAGAGAGAGAGAGAGAGCGAGCAGGAGAGAGAGAGTACTGGAAGAAAATGATCTGCCTTAGAAATTGTCACAATAAACAAAGATAATCTTAGTCAAGGTAATCTTATGTTCTTCATCTTTCATGTGCACACATACGTATACACACACACTGGCGAGGTTTGAGTCTGCAGCAAGAGGCATTTAGTGGATTTACAATAGACCATGGAAATTCCTTACGTTCCAAAACAATTATATGTCATGCTCTGTAAGCTGGAGGCAAAGTACTGCCGTAGTAGTCGACTGAACAGCAGAGCAGCTTGTTGACTGTATCAAATACAGTTGATGCTTCAGCACAAAGCATCATTTTTTTCTGAGAAACGTTTCATTTTTTCACTACTGTGTGGACTATCAAGCTTGGGAGAAGAACAATGTCAATGTCAGTGTAGTAGAGCAACCCATTCCCTTTTCATTAGCATTGATGCTGGTCATCTACTGTACATTAGGGTGACCAGACGTCCCCGGTTTCGGGGGACAGTCCCCGTTTTTGGTTGCCTGTCCCTGGGAAAATACAGAAAAACTACTCATGTCCCCGTTTTTTGTAAGGTAAAACTTGTATGTATTTCAATCAGATTGATAGTCACACTGAAAATGTCCCCGTTTTTACCACATATTTGGGATTATGTCCCCGGTTTTGGTCTCTCACATCTGGTCACCTTAATCTACATCCCAAGGGCCCTGATAGTCCTGACCAGTGCAGAAGTGTGCTGATGCACCTCTGTGCTCCTTGGGCAGAGAGCCTTGCTGGTAGCCCCTACTCCCCTACTCTACTTGACGACAGCCATAAAACAACAGCCGAATTAAAGCGATGGCCCTCGCAAGTGTCCGGATCTGCAGTTTGGGAGACTATGACGGATGGCGGCCAGATAGCGTCATGAGGTGCAGCGCCGTCACTTTTTAAAAAATATAAAAATCCCAATTTATTTTTTTATTTATTTGTGCTTTATGATGCTCCTCTTCCTGGCAGGCCCGTGTGTTGGACGAGAGGAGAGTTCAGTGGAAGGAGAGCGGTAGCCTCGCTTTGATTTTTCTGTCATGGCTGTTTATAATGATTAATGCCTCGACATGCGGCCACTCAGAGTAATTATGGTTCGATTTTTATTTTTTTTATTATTTTTTTTTCACATACCCTCCTACTTCTCACGCCAACTCCATGACGGGATGCCAGGAAAAGCCCCAAGGAGTGAGAAGAAGTTTCTACACGACTTTACACGCCAAAATGGATATCAAGTCTTTGAATGCTCTTTGAGTCAGGCTCCGCTTTGTCTTTGTCTGCAGACTTTAGGCTACGTGCACTTACACTCTGGCAGCCCTGAGGTGCTACTGAAGGCGCTCACTTTTGGGTATTAGTGGGATGAAGCTCAAAATAAGTGCCTACTCGTCATGGGTTCCAACCCCCTGAAAGTGTTCACGATCACAGAAGTGTGCATCGTAAGATACATCTCATGAAAAGATATCCTCGTAGTAATATGACCAATGTAGTATCATTGCTCTTGTAATTGAGTAACATTATTGTAAAACTGAAGGCTGAAATACTAATTGTTACATAGAAAAAGTTCTATCTTTTTAGCAAGGCAACAGAACGGGATGCGAAAATACCCAACTGAATAGTCTTTACACTCCTCCGGGGTACAACAAGACACCGGATAATTAAAGAATTGCCCAGATCAATTTTGTTCTTTTGAAAACCTGAACCAGTGGTGCATATATCTGTTGTTATTGTTGTTGTAGTTGTTGTTGTTGTTTTTTAAAGGTTGGGCATAAAATAATAAATTACCCTTGGGTGTGACCAGGGCTCTGACACACTCCAGCCTATCACATAGTCAGCTCTCCTTCACCGTAAAAAATCAATGTGTTTTTGCCAGGGTGAATTGCTAATTTCAGCAAGTGTGATCACGTTCGTCATTTGAAATGCAGAGCAGAGGAAAGACGAGTGAGAAAGAAAGAGAGAGAGAAAGAGAGAGAGAGAGAGAGAGAGAGAGAGATAGAGAGAGGGATTGTTTCATACAGTCTGAATAGGCCAGCCTCTTTAATGCTTGACATTTCCCTGGAAATGTTTCTTATGATTACAAATTATGTTGCAAGTGTCAACAACACACGCAGCAATAAAGAATTACAGCGGTTTATTTTCAATCAATAAGTTGACGATGTTAAATTTCATACTTGTTATACCACAATGAGGCATGTGAGCATGGTCTAGGCAGGAGTCATCCACTACCTGGCCCAGATACTCTCAGGTTAGGGTTCTTTACCGTGCACCTGTACTTTGCAGGGTGATACTGCAACACAGCATGGATAAATTAGACATGTTAAAGTGTTCTATGCAACACCATGCCATTTCAATTTCAATTGGTGTGTGTGTGTGTGTGTGTGTGTGTGTGTGTGTGTGTGTGTGTGTGTGTGTGTGTGTGTGTTCAAATATGGGTTTTTACAGAAGCTTTTATGCACCACAAGTGCGCACAAGAAAGACCAAAATCCATTCAGAATAGATATGGATGATTTTTATGTATATATATATCTCCAGGTCCTTCTTATCTCATTTCAAGTTGAGAACAAAGCGATTCTGTCTCCTCACCGGGAGACGGAAGTGTTGCCCTGTGGCAGTGAGTTCAATAAAAACACGTCCTCGCCAAAAGCTCACGACACCTGTATCTGATACCACTTGTAATACCCCCTCACGTGAGCCTTTTAAACGACAGACACTCCCCCCCTAATTGATTTAAAATCTCCCCCCTCAGCCACTTGCTGAAATTAGACATGGAATCGAGGCAAGACAGTCAGCATGAAAGGCGGTATTAACTTCGTATGTGCCCACTATCATTAATGCATCTCTCTTCCCCCCCCCCTACATCTCTCATTCAAAATTAGAATAGGAGACGCTTCACGCGTTTTAGCTGGCCGCCGGCGTTGATCCTCTGGAATAACAGAAGCCACAGGAAGACGTAGCACACAGCCTCTCAATGGTGAAATATTTGATATGGTATTAGTTCTAGCCTGTGGTTTAATGTGCGGGATTATCTCGCCTTCGTCTGTATGTTCTGCTCTTGACCTCTCCTGCTTTGCCGAAGAAGAGACAAGGAGAGAGAGAGAGAGAGAGAGAGAGAGAGAGAGAGAGAGAGAGAGAGAGAGAGAGAGAGAGAGAGAAAGTGAAGTGAAGGGATTCACTCCTCCTCAGGGCAGAAAGAAAGCATACATATGATATGAAACAAATCATTTAATCACCAAATGAGAGCAGAGGAGGGAATCGGCTCGCTCGACGTTCCCGGCCACTTGAGCTTTCCTCCCCTCTGACAGAACACACAGAGCTGCCGGCTGCCTTGATTGTGCCTTGTGTTGTTTTTGTTTTGTGCATTTCCCTTTGTCTGTTCAGGAACTGCTGAATAGGTTGGTGAGAGTAACTGGGATTGTTTATACTGGGATTATGCATTTGTGCGAGATGAAAGGAGTCCTGTCTGAACTGGGATTTTCCCTTGAGTTTTAATTCTATTGTCAATAGAGAATGCTTCTCATGGCATTATATAAAGCAATTAGCTCAAAACTTTTGTCCTAGGATATTGCTTAAAAGCATACACCGTTCACTGTGTGTATTATCGACCTGGATACAGCATATACATGTACAGCATGCTTTTGTGTTGTGTATGTGTTTTAGACACAACAAAGTGTCAGCGTAGTGTACACTTATGTCTGTATACATTATAGTCTGCATATACTGTATATGTGTGGGTATAAATGAGAGGAACACACATTACAGTAAATAAATGTATATAATTGTTTTCTGTGTATACTTTATAATATCTTGCACAATCATCTTATAGTGAAGGGGACAGGGAACAAGCGGGAGAGAAAGCATTGTGTCAACATAGAAAACTTTAGTTTATGTAGTGTGTATAGAATGTGTGTGTGTGTGTGTGTGTGTGTGTGTGTGTGTGTGTGTGTGTGTGTGTGTGTGTGTGTGTGTGTGTGTGTGTGTGTGTGTGAGAGTGTGTGAGTGTGTGTGTGCGTGTGTGTCTGTGTGTGTGTGTGTGTCTGTCTGTCTGTGTGTGTGTGTGTGTGTGTGTGTGTGTGTGTGTGTGTGCGTGAGTCATGGTGTGGTCCACTGCATTCGATTAGTATTTCTTGCATGTGCTCCTTGCTGAAAAGGCTGTTTGCTGGGAGGGAGGATTAGGCTCCTGTGGAGGCGCGATAAAGCCGGGTTAGCTCAAAAACACACACATAGCTGTTCACAGATCAGCCCGGACTGAAAGGGAGAGTGCTTAGCCATTTTGCTCTCTGACAGGTTAGAAGTTGTTAATGGACAGCGGACTGCAGTGTTTTTTCCCCCCTTTTCCCCCTTCTCCTCTTCTCCTTCTCTTCCTTCATTTTTTGAAACAGCTGGAAGTCCTTCAAAGGTATTAAGCAGAGAGAGGGAGGAGAAGAGGGGGGGGGGAGAGGTGTGAGGGGGAGGGGGAAGAGAATTGGAACAGGCAGGACATGTTCAGTCACACCAGGTTGTTGTGTGTTTTTTTTCTTTCTTTCTTTCTTTCTTTGCACCAGGGAGATGGAGAGGTTATAAAGAATGAAAGAGGAACTTGTGTGTCTGTCAATCCCTTCTTCCTGCCCTCCCTCCCTCTCTCCCTCTCTCCCTCTCTCCCTCCCTCCCTCCCTCTGTGCTCTGTCGTTCATGTCTGGTGGATGTGACGTGTTAACATGGCGGCGCGGGGGCACTGGGGTGGTGGGATGTGGAGGACGCGTGTCCGACAGGACACACCTCTAGGAATCCCATTTGCTTGGGATGCACGGTCACTGGCTGGACATACGAGAGTGTGTGTGTGTGTGTGTGTGTGTGTGTGTGTGTGTGTGTGTGTCTGTCTGTCTTATCTCCGCAGCGCTGTGTGTGGTACCTGTGCCTGTGTGTGTGCACACAGTGTGCCAGGACCCCCCCCTCTCCCTTTGGGCGATTTCCATGCTTCCCTACTCGGTTAATATTAAAGCTCTTGTTCCGGGCCCGGGCCCGATAATAGCGCGCTGCCGGCAGCCAAATGTTCCCCCGGTCACAGCTTCATTAAATACAGGCTTGCAGATTCCGCCCCGAGCCCTTGGGGTGGCTGTCTCAATTCACCAGCGAGCCGTCGCTGAAGGACGCCTCTCTCCTATTGAAGCGGGGATGGTGCGGAGAGGGGGGGGGAGAGGCGTGAAGGAAAAACTTGTTATGTCTTCATTCACCAGTTGCCACCAGTCACACCCCGCCCCCCCCCACACACACACAGACACAACCCCCCCTCACCCATTTCTATTCAGCCAACACCAAATCTATCCCAGCTCTTGTGCTCACCATGGCTCTGTCACCATCAGAAATAACAAACGCGTGTCATTTGTCATTTGTCACTGGTGTGACCGCCCTGTGTTTTAAACGTGGGTTTAACATAATCCCGTTTTTTTTTAATAACGTTGTCTATCAGCAATCATCCTGCTGCCTCTAATACGGCATCATATCCATGACTGTTATTAATTATTCTTACATTGTTATATTGACATTCAAACTGTATCACTGTAGATGACAGAGCATGTGCTATGAGTTCACTATTTAGGCAGGATGGGATACTGTGTGTGTGTGTCTTGGGTTCCGTCTGCCAGAATACAAATTGAATACTAAGCCTCCTGGTTGCGTTTGAGTTTTTCTTTTTTGGAGTCCAAAAATCCTTTATTTATTTCTATATTTATTTATTTATTTATTTATTCATTCTATTTTGCCACCAGAAGTGTGCAGCTGATAAAGGGATAAAAAATGCTTTGCCATACAGTAGCTTATCAAAGACATGCAAATGAACTGTAATTAGCGCTAATTAACGTTTCCTGTCGGTGCAGTGAGGGAAAAATGCCCAAATGTTATGAAATTGGAACGCCATTATCTTAATGGTTCTGTGAGGGGTGGATCCCAATTAGGATATGCAAATTGATTGTGTAAACGGTTAAATTATGATAGGCAGTTTATCGCGGGGCGGGGGATGGATGTGTCAAGGGATGGATGGGCACGGGTGTGTGTATGTGTGTGTGTGTGTGTGTGGGGGGGGGGGGGGGGGGGGTGGGGTGTGAGGGTATGGGATTGGGGGGGTTAGGGATGATCAGTTTAAGCTCCAGAACTGATCCTGGGACTGGGAAATGTAATACCTAATATATCCAAA
Organism: Sardina pilchardus; assembly: GCF_963854185.1. Taxonomy (NCBI): domain Eukaryota; kingdom Metazoa; phylum Chordata; class Actinopteri; order Clupeiformes; family Clupeidae; genus Sardina; species Sardina pilchardus. Next base: position 9,165,448 of record NC_085012.1, read on the forward strand.
GAGCGCCATCTGCACAGTGATGCTTTGTTATGCAGGCGGAAGCTGGCCCACCCATCCACCCCCCCTCCCCAACACACACACACACACACACACACACACACACACACACACACAAACACACACCACCTACCCATTGCCACCACCCCAAAGCATCTTTGGCCACATTTGCATTGCCAGTTCAGTCTCTTTCCACTCTCTGTATCAACACAGAACTCCAGCAGCCCGGGCTGTGGGGCTTATGAAATATCTATCCACCATGTATTCGTTATTAGCCCAAGAGTGCAGCGCAATTCATTGTGCACAGAATATAAGGCGCTGCCCCATAAAGCATTATGAGCTGCATATAATAATACAGGCCTGCTATAGATTTTAGAGTCCAACCTTGCACCCCCCCCCCCCCCCCCCCCCCCCCCCCCCCCCCACACACACACACACACACACACACACCCAACCCCCTCAACTGACTGCATTATGCATCAGCAGACTTTATGAATAGTGCACGGCAGTATATGAAACATTTTAAGCACATGTGCATAGGGCATAACACACAGAGCCAGGTTTCTGCTGACAGAAAAAAAAAAGAAAAAAAAACACAGAACAGAGACAGAACAGAGAGAGAAACCGAATTAGACATTGTAGCACTGACCAAGAAGGCCTCTGTATTGGCCTGTTGGAACACTGTTTAGAATTCCAGTGTCACCTAGGCTAGCCCCCTCCCTCCCTGCCCCCCCCCCCCTCCTCTTTTCACCCAGCGCCCTCTTTTTGACCTCCACAAAGTGACCTTGCGTTTGTCGTGGTGGTTGTCGGCATTTCGTAGCTGGCCGTGGTGGCCATTAGCCAGGGCCAGCTGAAGCATTAGCCCGCGCTGCCTAGCCGCGCTGCCTAGCCGCGTAGCCTGCCTCTCAGGTGCTGTCGGCGTTGTTTGTGTGTTGACTGGTGCATGAAGCGCGACCTCAGGAAAAATTGCTCCCCTTCACAAGAATCTAATTACTGCTGGACACTACGAGGCTTTGGCAGAGTTCCCGCGTCCAGGTAGCGTTTAGCCAGTGCTTGAGCTTTGATGTATGCCTCTATAAAGAGGGGACATCTATCACTGCACAGGGGTAGACAAAAAAGTGAGGGAGTGGTAAGAAGGGATAGAGAGGAGGAGGGAGAGAGAGGGGAGGGGGGGTGGGGGGGGTGGGGGTGTGATGTGATGGGGGTAAGCCAGGCGATGCTGTGAGGTGAGAGGAGTCACAAGTGTCCATTCAGCGAAAGACAGAGATGTACAACGTGAATTGAGGAGTGGAGGGGAACCAACCATAGAGGGGGGATAGATAGAGAGAGAGAGAAGAGATAGAGAGAGAGAGAGAAAGATTATTTATTAAATGTGAACAGATAGATGAATGTCTTCATTTTCTAATGTAAAAGCAGTTATTTTCTTTGTTCTTGAGAACTTCATTTTCTCTTGAGACGGGTAGTAATTCAACACTTCGTTCTTCAGAGTGTGATTAAAAATAAACTTACATTGGTTCAAAAGGCCCTCAGGAAAATAATGAAATAGATGTATTGAATACATGTCATGTATTGCTGTAACAAATGACTATGATTGCCTTTTTTATGACCATTTTACAGAAATAATGATGGCCCGAGAACGTACCCTCTATTCATGGGTTGGCCATTTCTATTTCAGGGCAGAAATTGTATAGACTTTCTATATGGACATTTGTTCTCATTCGTCATAGAGGTCCTGATGTCAACAAGCATTGTGTGAATTTTTCCTTGCTGTTGTTATCTTTTATTGTATCGAGTAGCAATGGTCACTTATATAATATATATCTGTGGTATATCTGACTGAAACGTATATAGTATTTCCCAATTTAAAAAAACATCCTTTCAGCAAATGCTTTCAGCGTGCTCCCTGATGTCTACAAAACATGGGTGTCCACATCTTTCAGTGATTCTGTCACTGTAAGCAGATCTAGAAACGGACTACAGTACATGAAGCACTGCAGCTGTCTGACACAGTGTCCAGCTGTGGAGCAGATTCGGCGTGGATCTGTGTCCAATCAGAGACAGGTGCGGCTAAGAGTCCCCCGTTGACCGTGGTCATGCAAGAGGGCCACAGTACGACGCCAAAATAACACCTCAGAAATGCACTTTCTGATGTCCATAACTGGTAGTAGGAAACCCTAATAAGGAAACCAGGAACCCTACCAGGAAACCCAGTTAACGACCATCCTGGTGTCATTTTGAGGTGTTATCCCTCTACCCTAGACTAACAGTATGCTTTTTCTCTCCTCTTCCCACAGGATCTGGTCACCAATGTCTCTCCGCGCATCGTGCGCGGCACAACGTCCGGCCCAGTGTTTGGCCCCGGACAGGGCTCCTTCCTCAACATCGAGCTGATCAGCGAAAAGACCGCAGCGTACTGGTGTCAGAGCGTCTCGGAACTCAAAGCCGACTTCCCCCACAACGTAAGCAACTCCCCCACCCCCCACCCCCCATTCACCACCGTGCCTCCCCCCGCATCATCTAAACACAAACAATGGAAATGACTGTCGATCTGATCACAGTTTGATACTCGTTTGATTCTACTTAAAATTCCGGGTGTATGTGAAGCGACTCCTCCCTTGATCCAGCAGCCCTCAGACGTCAGTCAGCGCGTGGTGTGTTTGTGCTTGTTAATTAGCCCCCCGTCCTGCATGGCACTTTCTGCCCGCTTGTCATGGAATTTGAAAATGATTTAAACATTAACTCGACGCAGAGCGCTTTATTATTCATTCTAATTTGATGCTCATGTTTGTTAATGGGAGCCAAATATTTATGATGTGTGTGTGTGTGTGTGTTAGTGTGTGTGTGTGTGTGTCTGTGTTTGTGTGTGTGCAACCAAAAAAAGAAGAATTGAGTGTTTTTTTTTCTTCTCAATGGCTGCATTATTTATAATAGGAGCACGGCATATGGTGGGCTGAAATGACTAAAATGACACGCCATTTGTTGCCACTGAAGCTTTCTGCATTCATTTTCCTTAAAAAAATAACATGTGACAGTGTTTACAACTTGAGAGCGATCAATTGATTTTCTTTTCGTTAACTGATTGGCCCCTTGATTACTTTAAAATGTGATGGGACTGACTAACCCACGCTCACTTAAAACGTGTGTGTGTGTGTTTGTCTTTGGGTGTGTGTGTGTGTGTGGGGAGTGATGAAATCCCCTGAGGCGTCTGTTGGGTGTGAGATCAGGGAGCGAGTCACTCGTGTAATAGCCTCCTTTTCCTGGCTGCCGATTGAACTCAAGATCTGCCTGTCTGAATTAGCAGATCGCAGATATTCCACGGGATTACACCGAGAGCTTTTGTGAAATCACTTTCCAGCGATGACAATACGAGCATGCACCTCTGTGTCAGTTTTGAAAGTGTGTGTGTGTATGTGTGTGAGAGTGCATGGGTGTGTGTACAGTATGTGTGTGAGAGTGCAACGACAACGTAAAGAACTGTCAGCACGTGCTCGTACAGCGTTTTAGTGCGCGGTTGGCTTTGGTGCATGCTTGCTTGCGTTGTGTGAAGGGGTTAAGGTGTGCGCTGGCGCCCAGAGGGGCTGCTGGAGCTCCCTGTGATTGCCTGTGTCAACAGAAAGGGTGCAACGGGGTCACCATGCCCCTGCACCTATAGGCTCAGGCTCGCCACGCTCGCAGGCCTAACACCCTTTAATACAGCTACAGCACCAGGGACTTGTGTGTGTGTGTGTTTTTTTTTTTTTTTTGCTCCGAGCTGCAGAAGGGAAGAAGAAGAAGAAAAAAAATCTAGCGCTCCTCACCACGTCCAATACTAACACCATTTTCCCGTGGACGTTGGCAGGTCAAGGCTCTCTGAAGCATGCCCAGCCTCCTCCTCCCCCCCCCCCCCCCTCCCACCTTCTCCTCCTTGATTGTAGCCTCCAACGGTGCAATTTCTCTCCCCTCCCCAATTACGTCGGTCACAGAGGAACGACTGCTTCACTGCGAGCGTGCCCGCAATGAAGGAGGACAGGGGTGCAGAGGCTCTATCTTTGCAGGGAAAGAGAGAGAGAGAGAGAGAGAGAGAGAGAGAGAGAGAGAGAATAAGAGAGAGAGAGAGAGAGAGAGAGAGAGAGAGAGAGAGAGAGAGAGAAAAGAAGAAAAAAACATTCAAATAGATCTTGTATTTTTATGATGGTGGCAGAGTTTTCCAGGTGACTGATCTTCGGGTCTCTGCTTGCGGTTGGGGGGGGATGGAGGTGTCGAGGGTGGAGGAGGTGTTGTGGATGTGGATGTGGGAGTGGGGTGTGTGGGGGTGAGTGGGTGGGTGCGGGCGGGCGGGTGGATGGGACGGTTTGGAGGAGAGCGCCAGTGGATGGTGCAGGGGGAGTCATGGCTTCCAGCGGCTCAGAGGCGCGTTATTGAGCTGATAACGAGGTAATCCCTGCCACTCGGAGAGGCACCGCAGGGCTCGCGCCGGTTAACTCCGTCAGCGCGCTGAGAGCCTTGATGCCCGGATTGTGTTTAATATACTGGCTTCTGCTTGGGGAGGGCGGGGGGGTGGGTGGGTGTGTGTGTGGGGGTGGGGGTGTGTGTGGGGGGGGGCAAGTCTCCCGCTTCCCTTGCAGAGGAAGCCTTCTCGTGTAATCTATGGAGAAATGAGCAAAGGTCACAGGGTGGGGGGAGTGTTGGGGGGGGGGGGGGTTGGATCAAAATAGTCTACATCCACCAGCTCTTCTGCAAGTTCAATTAAGCACGTCATCAAAGACTGCAGTCTGCAAGTGTACGCCAGCAGCTATATATATATATATATATATATGTATATGATGTTTGAGCATATTTTCATGATGTAGCTTATGTGATGTCGTCAGATAGTTGTAATTATAGCAGTATTGCAAAAGAATGACAATCATATCAAATGTCACTTATATGTCAGCGTGATTTGGTAAATCTCAACTGCAAATGCCAGGAAGTTCAGCAGCGCTTGCCTTTATTTGTGCTCTAAAAATGTACCCATCTTGTCACCTTTACGACAGTCTCCTCCTTCGTGCTTTTAAGGGAAACCTAATACTGTGGAGAGATGTGTGTGTCTACAGTATGGGAGAGGAGGGTTGCTTTCCCCCCCCTCCAGCCACAAGAGTGTAATATCCCCCTTGAAAATTCAGTTTCCCCTGCCTTTACCTCCAGCGGTCGGGGCGACTTGGGAAGAAGCGCTGGGAGGCCAGCTCTGCCTCTTACCACACGAGTGCAGCTGAGAAATCATGTCCCACCTCTAATCCCGCTGTCAAAAAAAGCCAGCCTGAAACAAAGAAATAAAAGACACGCTTCTTTTCTCAGCCACATTTTCACAGATTTAACACCGGAATTAAATGGAGACGGGGCGAAAATGAAATGGCGATGATCCAGGTAATATGCTTTAGTGCGTGAAAAAAAAAAAGGTAAACAGCAATGAGGAATAGACAAGTGCAAACATAAAGTTCAAATAAATTCTGCGCCTACCTGGGCGTACTGTATGTCTGCAGTCGTGAGGCTCAGCACCGTGGTGAATTGGACTTCGGGGGGACATTACGGCCCGACTTGTCCATATATATCAGACTTCCGTCTTTTATTTTCCCGATTACTTAAAACGAGGAGGCAGTAATAAGAGGCTGCTCCTCCCTAACCTGCTTTATGGTGAGCTTATTGTGTGTCTGGGGGAGAAAGAATGAAAATGGCAGTCCCTAATCCAGCCTTGCCACCAGGGCTCTTAGCTAATACCCGCTCTCCGATGTTTTTATTGTTTTAATAACGCTGGCACGCTGGCAGTGGATTTGTCCTGATCTTGTAAATTATAAATATTGATTTTGTGACTTTGGAAAGGAAAGGAAGGGCGAGGGAGCTGTTTTATTTATTTATGTATTTTATTATTTTTTTTTGTCCTTACATTTTTTTTTTTTTTCTTTTTCTGTGTTTGAAAAGACAAGATAATGGCTTTCAGATCCATTTTATAATGTGCTGAAACAAGACCTTGGCACTGAAATGTTTGTGCACGCTTAAAATGGAGCCTGCGTTTGAAGGCCACGAGGTAATGCACGCTGTATCAGTCATTGTTACCACTGTAATCTCACA
>NC_085012.1:9172989-9177989 GCF_963854185.1 Sardina pilchardus
GCCTGTTGGAACACTGTTTAGAATTCCAGTGTCACCTAGGCTAGCCCCCTCCCTCCCTGCCCCCCCCCCCCTCCTCTTTTCACCCAGCGCCCTCTTTTTGACCTCCACAAAGTGACCTTGCGTTTGTCGTGGTGGTTGTCGGCATTTCGTAGCTGGCCGTGGTGGCCATTAGCCAGGGCCAGCTGAAGCATTAGCCCGCGCTGCCTAGCCGCGCTGCCTAGCCGCGTAGCCTGCCTCTCAGGTGCTGTCGGCGTTGTTTGTGTGTGAAGCAAAAGGTGATTACTGACTGGTGCATGAAGCGCGACCTCAGGAAAAATTGCTCCCCTTCACAAGAATCTAATTACTGCTGGACACTACGAGGCTTTGGCAGAGTTCCCGCGTCCAGGTAGCGTTTAGCCAGTGCTTGAGCTTTGATGTATGCCTCTATAAAGGAGGGGACATCTATCACTGCACAGGGGTAGACAAAAAAAGTGAGGGAGTGGTAAGAAGGGATAGAGAGGAGGAGGGAGAGAGAGGGGATGGGGGAGGGGGGGTGGGGTGTGATGTGATGGGGGTAAGCCAGGCGATGCTGTGAGGTGAGAGGAGTCACAAGTGTCCATTCAGCGAAAGACAGAGATGTACAATGTGAATTGAGGAGTGGAGGGGAACCAACCATAGAGGGGGGATAGATAGATAGAGAGAGAGAGAAAGATTATTTATTAAATGTGAACAGATAGATGAATGTCTTCATTTTCTAATGTAAAAGCAGTTATTTTCTTTGTTCTTGAGAACTTCATTTTCTCTTGAGACGGGTAGTAATTCAACACTTCGTTCTTCAGAGTGTGATTAAAAATAAACTTACATTGGTTCAAAAGGCCCTCAGGAAAATAATGAAATAGATGTATTGAATACATGTCATGTATTGCTGTAACAAATGACTATGATTGCCTTTTTTATGACCATTTTACAGAAATAATGATGGCCCGAGAACGTACCCTCTATTCATGGGTTGGCCATTTCTATTTCAGGGCAGAAATTGTATAGACTTTCTATATGGACATTTGTTCTCATTCATCATAGAGTTCACGATGTCAACAAGCATTGTGTGAATTTTTCCTTGCTGTTGTTATCTTTTATTGTATCGAGTAGCAATGGTCACTTATATAAAATATATATCTGTGGTATATCTGACTGAAACGTATATAGTATTTCCAAATTTAAAAAAACATCCTTTCAGCAAATGCTTTCAGCGCGCTCCCTGATGTCTACAAAATATGGGTGTCCACATCTTTCAGTGATTCCGTCACTGTAAGCAGATCTAGAAACGGACTACAGTACATGAAGCACTGCTGCTGTCTGACACAGTGTCCAGCTGTGGAGCAGATTTGCCGTGGATCTGTGTCCAATCAGAGACAGGTGCGGCTAAGAGTCCCCCGTTGACCGCGGTCATGCAAGAGGACCACAGTACGACGCCAAAATAACACCTCAGAAATGCACTTTCTGATGTCCATAACTGGTAGTAGGAAACCCTAATAAGGAAACCAGGAACCCTACCAGGAAACCCAGTTAACGACCATCCTGGTGTCATTTTGAGGTGTTATCCCTCTACCCTAGACTAACAGTATGCTTTTTCTCTCCTCTTCCCACAGGATCTGGTCACCAATGTCTCTCCGCGCATCGTGCGCGGCACAACGTCCGGCCCGGTGTTTGGCCCCGGACAGGGCTCCTTCCTCAACATCGAGCTGATCAGCGAGAAGACCGCAGCGTACTGGTGCCAGAGCGTCTCGGAGCTCAAAGCCGACTTCCCCCTCAACGTAAGCAACTCCGCCAAACCCCTCCCCACCCCCCACCCCCACCCCCCATTCACCACCGTGCCTCCCCCCGCATCATCTAAACACAAACAATGGAAATGACTGTCGATCTGATCACAGTTTGATACTCGTTTGATTCTACTTAAAATTCCGGGTGTATGTGAAGCGACTCCTCCCTTGATCCAGCAGCCCTCAGACGTCAGTCAGCGCGTGGTGTGTTTGTGCTTGTTAATTAGCCCCCCGTCCTGCATGGCACTTTCTGCCCGCTTGTCATGGAATTTGAAAATGATTTAAACATTAACTCGACGCAGAGCGCTTTATTATTCATTCTAATTTGATGCTCATGTTTGTTAATGGGAGCCAAATATTTATGATGTGTGTGTATGTGTGTGAGTGTGTGTGTGTGTGTCTGTGTTTGTGTGTGTGCAACCAAAAAAAGAAGAATTGAATGTTTTTTTTCTTCTCAATGGCTGCATTATTTATAATAGGAACACGGCATATGGTGGGCTGAAATGACTAAAATGACACGCCATTTGTTGCCACTGAAGCTTTCTGCATTCATTTTCCTTAAAAAAATAACATGTGACAGTGTTTACAACTTGAGAGCGATCAATTGATTTTCTTTTCGTTAACTGATTGGCCCCTTGATTACTTTAAAATGTGATGGGACTGACTAACCCACGCTCACTTAAAACGTGTGTGTGAGTGTGTGTGTCTTTGGGTGTGTGTGTGGGGAGTGATGAAATCCCCTGAGGCGTCTGTTGGGTGTGAGATCAGGGAGCGAGTCACTCGTGTAATAGCCTCCTTTTCCTGGCTGCCGATTGAACTCAAGATCTGCCTGTCTGAATTAGCAGATCGCAGATATTCCACGGGATTACACCGAGAGCTTTTGTGAAATCCCTTTCCAGCGATGACAATACGAGCATGCACCTCTGTGTCAGTTTTGAAAGTGTGTGTGTGTACTGTATGTGTGTGTATGTATGTGTGTGAGAGTGCATGTGTTTGTGTCAACAACAACGTAAAGAACTGTCAGCACGTGCTCGTACAGCGTTTTAGTGCGCTGTAGGCTTTGGTGCATGCTTGCTTGCGTTGTGTGAAGGGGTTAAGGTGTGCGCTGGCGCCCAGAGGGGCTGCTGGAGCTCCCTGTGATTGCCTGTGTCAACAGAAAGGGTGCAATGGGGTCACCGTGCCCCTGCACCTATAGGCTCAGGCTCGCCACGCTCGCAGGCCTAACACCCTTTAATACAGCTACAGCACCAGGGACTTGTGTGTGTGTGTGTGTGTGTGTGTGTGTGTGTGTGTGTGTGTGTGTTTTTTTTTTTGCTCCGAGCTGCAGAAGGGAAGAAGAAGAAGAAAAAAAATCTAGCGCTCCTCACCACGTCCAATACTAACACCATTTTCCCGTGGACGTTGGCAGGTCAAGGCTCTCTGAAGCATGCCCAGCCTCCTCCTCCCCCCCCCCCCCCCCGCCTCCCACCTTCTCCTCCTTGATTGTAGCCTCCAACGGTGCAATTTCTCTCCCCTCCCCAATTACGTCGGTCACAGAGGAACGGCTGCTTCACTGCGAGCGTGCCCGCAATGAAGGAGGACAGGGGTGCAGAGGCTCTATCTTTGCAGAGAGAGAGAGAGAGAGAGAATAAGAAAGAGAGAGAGAAAGAGAGAGAGAGAGAGAGAGAGAGAGAGAGAGAGAGAGAGAGAAAAGAAAAAAAAACATTCAAATAGATCTTGTATTTTTATGATGGTGGCAGAGTTTTCCAGGTGACTGATCTTCGGGTCTCTGCTTGCGGTTGGGGGGGGGGTGGTGGAGGTGTCGAGGGTGGAGGAGGTGTTGTGGATGTGGATGTGGATGTGGGAGTGGGGTGTGTGTGGGGGTGAGTGGGTGGGTGCGGGCGGGCGGGCGGATGGGACGGTTTGGAGGAGAGCGCCAGTGGATGGTGCAGGGGGAGTCATGGCTTCCAGCGGCTCAGAGGCGCGTTATTGAGCTGATAACGAGGTAATCCCTGCCACTCGGAGAGGCACCGCAGGGCTCGCGCCGGTTAACTCCGTCAGCGCGCTGAGAGCCTTGATGCCCGGATTGTGTTTAATATACTGGCTTCTGCTTGGGGAGGGCGGGGGGGTGGGTGGGGGTGTGTGGTGGGGGGGGGGGGGGGGGGCAAGTCTCCCGCTTCCCTTGCAGAGGAAGCCTTCTCGTGTAATCTATGGAGAAATGAGCAAAGGTCACAGGGTGGGGGGAGTGTTGGGGGGGGGGGGGAGGGTTGGATCAAAATAGTCTACATCCACCAGCTCTTCTGCGAGTTCAATTAAGCACGTCATCAAAGACTGCAGTCTGCAAGTGTACGCCAGCAGCTATATATATATATATATATATATATGTATATGATGTTTGAGCATATTTTCATGATGTAGCTTATGTGATGTCGTCAGATAGTTGTAATTATAGCAGTATTGCAAAAGAATGACAATCATATCAAATGTCACTTATATGTCAGCGTGATTTGGTAAATCTCAACTGCAAATGCCAGGAAGTTCAGCAGCGCTTGCCTTTATTTGTGCTCTAAAAATGTACCCATCTTGTCACCTTTACGACAGTCTCCTCCTTCGTGCTTTTAAGGGAAACCTAATACTGTGGAGAGATGTGTGTGTCTACAGTATGGGAGAGGAGGGTTGCTTTCCCCCCCTCCAGCCACAAGAGTGTAATATCCCCCTTGAAAATTCAGTTTCCCCTGCCTTTACCTCCAGCGGTCGGGGCGACTTGGGAAGAAGCGCTGGGAGGCCAGCTCTGCCTCTTACCACACGAGTGCAGCTGAGAAATCATGTCCCACCTCTAATCCCGCTGTCAAAAAAGCCAGCCTGAAACAAAGAAATAAAAGACGCGCTTCTTTCTTTCTCAGCCACATTTTCACAGATTTAACACCGGAATTAAATGGAGACGGGGCGAAAATGAAATGGCGATGATCCAGGTAATATGCTTTAGTGCGTGGAAAAAAAAGGTAAACAACAATGAGGAATAGACAAGTGCAAACATAAAGTTCAAATAAATTCTGCGTCTACCTGGGCGTAGTGTATGTCTGCAGTCATGAGGCTCAGCACCGTGGTGAATTGGACTTCGGGGGGACATTACGGCCCGACTTGTCCATATATATCAGACTTCCGTCTTTTATTTTCCCGATTACTTAAAACGAGGAGGCAGTAATAAGAGGCTGCTCCTCC
>NC_085012.1:9180489-9182989 GCF_963854185.1 Sardina pilchardus
TTCATTCCTTGGACACATTTTTTTGTGAATGGTAGCTTTGACCGCTGTGGGGAATGTTTCATTAACGTTTCTCAACTGCTTCCTTGGCTCTGATTAGTGGAACAGAAATGTTGAGTCCAGTGCGGCAGAACTAACTGACCGGTACCTGACCGCTTCTCGAACACATGGCTGAAGGACATCATAAAGAGCCTCCCCACACCATCCCCAATTCCCCATGCGAGCCGCGAGTGACCTGCCTCACCGGCATACAGCGGCACCGCTACCTGTTCCAGGAAGTATGGAATAAAAGAGTTAGTTGCCACGGCAACTCCATTTTCAAGCAGAATCAACCATTCATTTCCACTTTGAAATCTGCAAGGGAACACTTAACACTGTTCCTTGCCTAAGGATACTACTTAAAAGTTTTCCTTCTCTTTTTTTCGCTGCTTCAACCACCCCTTACGAATATGTCAGTCTGATGTATATATATATATAATATATATATATATATATATATATATATATATATATATATATATATAAATTGGCCTTCAAATGATAGACTTTTAAATGATCCTGTTTTTTTCCCGCTACTTTTCCACTTTCTCCAACCAAAATCCCCTGCCTCGTAGAAAAACATTACATCATAACCGTGTGCCGAGGGCTATCATTCATAAATGTCAAAGTCACTCCATGAGCTATTCATATTTAATTCGTTTTAAGGGCTGCAGAAGAGGGAAAATGCTGTATGGGAAGATGAATGCCTTGAACACTTAAAAGCCATCATCACAGCAGACACATGTACAGCCAGAAAGGCCTCACCCTGGTCTGCTTGTGAGCCCGCATCCCGCTGAAAACCATCACGCCTTGGAGCTCACAGCGAAATGACCAGCCCAAGCTGATTCAATTATTTTTATGCTTTTGTGAGTTAGCTTTTCGTGCTATTTATTCGCTCCAAATGTGTGACACTATGTGACCCATTTCCCATTATATTCTCGACATCCATTTACTAGAAATGCATAATCCATGCCCGCGATGTTGGTTCCTTTTATTTAAATATCTCTTAGTAGGAGATGTGTTTCTCAGGGTTGTGAATCTCTCTCTCTCTCTCTCTCTCTCTCTCTCTCTCTCTCTCTCTCTCTCTCTCTCTCTCTCTCTCTCTCTCTCTCTCTCTCTCTCTCTCTGAAGTGTTCTCTATCCATCCGTCCCTCCTCTGCTCTTGTGATGCTCTCCTTCACTCATCTCTTATCACGTCCCCTCGGCCCCATTCCAATCCCAGCGCTCGTTCACACTCACACACACACACACACACACACACACACACACACACACACACACACACACACACACACACTCACACACACCGACATCCATCCATACACACACACACACACACACACACACACACACACACACACACACACACACACACACAGGCCCACTCCCCTCGCTCGCAGATTACGCTGTTTGAGCAGCCACGCAACCGACGCGGGACGCTCGCCTTCCTCCCATCCGTCTCTCTGTCTCCCGCCATCTGTCCCTCCGCCAAGCGCCTATCTCCCTCCATCCCTCTCTCTCTCTCCCTCCATCCCTCTCTCTCTCTCACCCATCCCATCCCATCTCTCCCTCTCTCTCTCTCTCTCTCTCTCTCTCTCTCTCTCTCTCTCTTCTCTCTCTCTCTCTCTCTCTCTGTCTCTCTCTCTCTCTCGTTCTCAGCTTCCTACAGATAGAGCTCTCCTAGCACAGCCACCTCTACCCCCCTGGAGATCAAACCCAAGCTTGATGCGCCCAAAGTGTGTGACAGGGGTTGGCGTGTGTTTTCTTTATCAAGCGGGGAGTTGATAATCCGTGCCAAAGGCAGTGTCAGATTTGATATGTACCTGCAGCAGGCCCCGCAGGCCTTTGGCGAAGCATGTCCCTCGCTCCCTTTATCTGTCTCCATCCCTCTTTCTCAGTCTCTTTCTCTCCTTCCCTACCTTCACTTCCTTCCCTCTCTTCTTCCTTCTTTCCCTTCTCTTCCCCCGTCTTCTGTGGCAGGAGGAAGAGGAGGATTGGCGAGATCTTCCTTTCACATCTGTCCTATTTCCTCCTCCTCCACACACCAATAATAATGTTTAGGCGCAACATGCATTAATATTTACGCCTGTGTCGGGGCCCTCATCTCCCATACTCCCTGCCTCACTTTATGAATTGCTCATTTACAATTCATGCAGCCAGGCACGCTGTGTGTGTGTGTGTGTGTGTGTGTGTGTGTGTGTGTGTGTGTGTGTGAGAGAGAGAGATTGTGTGAGTATGTGTGTGTGCGTGTGTGAGTGACTGTGTGTGTGTGAGGAACTGTGTACGTGTACGTGTTAGTGAGTGACTGTGTGTGTGTGTGACTGTGTGTGTGTGTGACTGTGTGTGTGTGTGTGTGTGTGTGTGTGTGCGTATGTGGAGGTGTGGGAGGGAGGGGGGTGCTGTCTCATTGGCTGTCGACTGGGCACTCCTGAGCCTGTGCACAGGGGCTGTGGTTGATGTTTAC
>NC_085012.1:9192989-9197989 GCF_963854185.1 Sardina pilchardus
GTCGAGTCCAGTCCACCTAAAGCTCCGACTCTCTCTCTCTCTCCCTCTCTCACTGCTCTTGTTTATACCCTGTTTAAGTCTTGAATAAATCAAGGCAAATTGCGCTGGATGGCACTTGCTGGAGACACGAGTGCATAAATCCAATATCTTTTTCCAAAAAAAAAAAAATCCAGGAATGAATTTGATCATCTCCATTGGAGTAACCTTTTCCTGCTCTCTCTATTTCTCTCTCATTCTCTCTCTCTCTTTCTCTCTCTGCATATGTATCCCTCTCTCTCTTATCCCATCCCCTCTCCATCGCCTTCAAAACGCATTCGATTTGGCATATTCTTCAGCTCAAATACACCCACATCGAGGGCTAAGACAAAATGCATGCCCGGAGACACTAAAAAAAATTCAAACGTCTCCTCAAAATGGCCATGATATTCATTTCACAGGGATTTCGTTTTCTTTTCTTTTTCTTTTTTTTTGTAAGAGGGGGGTCCTGGAGCAGAATCGCCCAGTCTGACCCTTGAGGGCGAAGAACAAAAAAAGAAAGGGAAAAAAAAAGAAAACGAAGGGAGGTGAAATGCGATTTCCTCTCTCTCTCTCTATTCTTACAAATCAATTTCGGCTAATGGTTTTGGGAGGGAAAAATGGCAACCTTTAGCCTGCGAGCAGATCTGACCTCATTGCAGTGTTTTGCACACAGAGCTTGTAAATCACACTTCTTTATACAGCCGAGTAAAAACCATCGCTCAGGGGGATATATGGCAACAGTTATTGGATATGTCAAAACAGAAGCCCATTTCCTCTGAAAGAAAGGAGAGAGGAAGAGCGAGAGAGCGGTAAAGATGACGAGAGGAGAGAAGGGTGGGGTGGGGGGTTGGAGGAGAGAGAGAGAGAGAGAGATATTGGGTATCCTGGTTTGTCAATATTTGTGTATTTTGTATATTGCTTGTATTCACAGTGGGCCTGTCTGTTTGTTTGTAAGGACAGGAGAGAGATGGAGATTTAAGGTGAAGAGCGAGTTCATTTAGTTCATTCATTCATCTCTGGGGGACCTATGGCCATTCAGACACCCCCCCCCCCCCACATACACACACACACGCACACACACACACACACCCCTCAGATCACTTTCAGTACAGATCCAAACTCTTTCACATGCTGAGGTGAGGTATAAAGGAATGCCACATGATATGATAACCACAGATATTCACTTGCCAAGTTCTTCTCCACTGTCTGCAGGCCACGTACTGTACGTGAGCCCAGAGCAGGCTTTACTCTTGAACCACCCCACTTCCTGGTGCCCAGCCCAGTCTGATAGCTGGAGCGCTCAACATGCATAACACCTTTTCTTCCATCCTGTTCAATACCTGACACTTGTACCAGGCGACACTGATTTCGATGACGTTTGGTTAATTACGTTTCAACAAAGGCGTGTGCTTCTGGACACAAGAGAGTGAGGTGTAGTGCAGTGGATTTCCATTGCAGAGTCAGCGTATGCAGGTATCCGATATCTTCTTGCACTGAGACTTTAGGGGATCACACTGTAGTCTGATCCTCCCAGCCATGGTGTGTGTGTGTGTGTGTGTATGTGTGTGTGTGTGTGTGTGTGTGTGTGTGTGTGTGTGTGTGTGTGTGTGTGTGAGTGAGTGCCTTGAGTCTAGCACTGACGCACAAAGCCCAGTCTGCCCACTTAAACGGGTGCAAACTGACAGGCGGCAAAGAGCCTAATAAAGCATGAATCCTCGCGGAGCCGGAGTTTACTCTTTCGTGATACCTTTGGCAGGGGAGGGGAGGAGGGGAGGATGGGAGAGAAGAGGATAGGAGAGGAGGGGAGAGATCGACTTTGGGAGGGAGGGTTACGGAGAGAGAGAGAGAGAGAGAGAGAGGGAATGCCAGGGCTCTCGATACTGACAGGCCGGGTCGACATGCTCCCGGTACCGTTTGCTCATCATGCAGATCCGACCTCATTAGTTCACGGAGCGCATTAAGCAGTCAGCTTCTTTCACATGTGCTCTTTTGATTGGTTGTTATTGTTTTGATTTTTGTTATCGCTGCTGTTACTGTTGCTATTGCTGTTGTTGTTGTTGTTATTGCTGCTGATGATGATGATGATGTTTGTTGTCCTCCGCTTGTTTATTTCCCCCGGCCCCCCCTGTTTGAACAGGATCCAGAGTTGGTGCGCAACATCTGCCGCTGGGTCCGGCAAGCTGTCAAGGTCCCCTTCTTTGCCAAGCTGACCCCCAATGTCACCAACATTGTGGACATCGCCACGGCCGCTCATGAAGGTAGTCAAGCCCCTCTCCTCCTCCTCCTCCTCCTCCTCCTCCTCCTCCTCCTCCTCCTCCTCCTCCACCTCCTCCTCCACTTCCTCTCCGTCCTCCTAAATGTGTCCCTCTCCTCTTTCTCTCTCTCTCTCCTCTCCGGCTGAGTGGGGAACTCGAATCAGACGCAGGAAACGCTTGAACTGGGATCTAACGCTCACTCGCGAGCCGTCCAGTACATCTAATCGGCGCGTCCCCAGTAATGGACTTCCCCGGTCCTGCCCGCGCTGTGATTGTGAGCCGATAGTTTTAATTATCCTTGAACTGGTCTTGCCACTCTGGCACGGCGCTAGGAACAATTTTGGCCGCGGCCGGCAAAATGGCTGGAGCCCCATTCAAAAGCCCACTCTCCTCCTGGCCGTGACCAGCGATCTGTAAGCACCTCGACAAACAGCCGTGGCTGAATCGCTTGGCAGCAGGGCCGGGGGCAGCACACACACACACACACACACACACACACACACACACACACACACACACACACACACACACACACACACGCGCGTCTGCTGCTGCTGCCACGTCTCCCAGCTCTTGGCCCGTCTCGTGCCTCTCTCTCTCTCTCTCTCTTTTTTCTGTCCCTCACTCCCTCTCTCTCTCCTTCTGTCTCTCCATTTCTCTCTCTCATGCTCTGTCTCTGTATCTGTCTCTTTCTCTCTTTCTCTCTCTTTCTCTCTGTCCCTCACTCCCACTCTCTCTCCTTCTGTCTCTCCCTTTCTTTCTCTCTCATGCTCTCTCTCTCTCTCTCTCTCTCTCTCTTTCTATCTATCTCTTTCTCTCATCCAACTCTCCCTCCCTCTGTCCTCTTTTCCTGCCCCCACCCCTCACCCCCACCCACCACCCACCACCCCACTCCTCCACCCTCCTGCCTGGGCTAATGTGTCGTGGCCGTGTGTGCAGGTGGTGCAGATGGCGTCACCGCCACCAACACTGTCTCGGGCCTGATGGGACTGAAGGCAGACGGCTCTCCCTGGCCCGGCATCGGCCGCGGCAAGCGCACCACATATGGCGGCGTGTCTGGTAGGTGTCACCCAACTCACTGCATCCATTCCCCTGGCCCTCGAGGGGGGTGGCACAGCCAGACTGTGTGTGTGTGTGTGTGTGTGTGTGTGTGTGTGTGTGTGTGTGTGTGTGTGTGCTTTCTTCCTTGCATGCGTGTAAAGACTCCTTTTGTGCGTTCCAAAATGTTTTGCAATAACTGTTTGCATACGGATGTAATGTATTTTGGCTGATGTAGAGGCAATACAGGTTTGTTGTGGGCCAATATTGCGCACCGTATGTGCCTTAATGTTTGTCACATGTTCGACATGAGTGTGTACTGGTGTTGTGCCTCAGTGTCGGATAATGTTAGATGTTGTTTTTTGTATGCCTCTTTGTTGGTTGGTGTAAGTGTATATTGCGTATGTCTATTTTGGTTTGATGTTAGATGTTAGTGTTACTGTGTGTGTCAGATAGAGGCTAGGATCGTTTGGGATTCGGCTGCTTCCCAGGCTCAGTGATCTGTCAGGCTTGACCATGAGGTAATACTGACCGATAGAACCGGCCGCAGTCAGAGTTCAGCAAAACTTTTCAGGGTCTTTGGCTCTGGGGTGATGTGTGGTGAGAGACCAGCTTTTTCAAATATATTTTTTCCGGCTCTGTATTTTTCTTCTTACACAAGCGCCTCAAACGCAACATTAATTCAGCAATGTTTTTCTTCCTTTATTCCTCTCTGAAGCCCCCCTCTGTCTCCGGTGTGAGGTCTTCTTTGATATGTGTCTCCGTTTTAAAACAGTTGTTGTATCGTTTCGTTTTTTGTTTTGCTGTTCTCTCATGACACCAGGTCTAAAGACTGTGCTTGCTCTCTTTAATTTACTCGCTCCCTCTTCTATCCTCAGAGGACATGTGCTTTTGTCTTGTGGATTTAAAGTTGTTTTGAATATGTCCGCATTACTACTCTGTAATAGTTCTCTTGCAGGACGTTATACATTAAGGCTTGACACAACACAAAGTGCATGAGGCTGCCTCTACCGTACTATTTAAAATGGAGTCCAACAGGGACCTTCACAACTTCTTAGACATTCCACCATTCATTGATCACCCTAAGCTTACCCTTTTGTGGATTTGGCCTCTAAACCTTTGTAAGGTTTGTTTTTAATAATGCTTTTCCCATAGAAAATGGTGCTCCTGCTGGGGTTATAGTTGTGTAAGCGCAATGCCAAGGATTCTTGATGCAGGTACTGTAATGAGTGAGGCGCCAATGAATGCCAAGTAAGTTGGGCTCTTTCTGCAATTACGCTGAAATAGCACCTGCTTTTTTGGATTTGAATTACATTTGCCGTGCTTCACCTGGTTACAGAGATAATTATATGCCTCGCACTGTGGAAAAGGGGGGAAGATGGAGCCGCATGAGGAGGGTATGTTTAATTCCTTGAGGATCGTCGCTCTCAAAAAATATTCCCCGATAGCTTCGTCATTTTATTCAAATAGGGCCGCTCACAAGAGCCTGTGAAGGGCTTTCAAAATCACACTTCTAAATCGTACACGAGTGACGTGCTTCAGCGGCGGGACTTGAAACAAAGGGACTCGTTGCCATGGGATATTGACATTGCACAAGAGAGAGAGAGAGAGAGAGAGTGTGGGGGGGGGTCTAGGGTGGGGGTGTTCTTTGCGAGACATTATACAGACTTGTCTTCAAAAGAATGGCGT
>NC_085012.1:9205489-9277989 GCF_963854185.1 Sardina pilchardus
TGTATCATTACAGCAGATCTCTCTTTTTTTCCCCCCTCCGCGCCGTGTCAGAACGGTGTCACTTGGAGGCGTGCCTCCACACACCAAAACTATAGCCCGCTGAATAGCAATCGCCGTCCGCACACCAACAACGCTCAAGTGCTTGCATAAGGCCATAAACGCATGCAAAAAAAAGAGTGCAGAAAAGAGGAGGGAGAGAGGTGGAGATGCAGCGAGAGAGGAGGAGGAGGAGGAGGAGGTGGAGATGCAGAGAGAGAGAGAGAGAGAGGAGGAGGAGGAGGAGGAGGAGGTGGAGATGCAGAGAGAGGAGGAGGAGGAGGAGAAGAACAGAGAAGAGAGTCCCTGAACCTCAGGAAGCATTCTTCTGTATTCCAGCCTCGCTTGACCCCTCCTCTCATGGCAGGAGAATAAACCTTGCCGATAACCGACTCTTTCTCTAATTCTCTCATTCTCTCTCTCTCTCTGCCTCTCTCTCTCTCTCTCTCTCTCTCTCTCTCTCTCTCTCTGCCTCTCTCTCTGTCTCTCTCTCTCTCTCTATTTCCCTCTCTCTCTCTCTCTCCCTGCCCCAGCTGAGCTGTATGTACGAGAGTGAAGAGTTAGCTGCCTTTCAGGACCTCAGAATACCAAAAGAGCATATCAAAATGCTGAATTATGCATCTTGAGCACAGCGGGGGCCTGTAGCGATCGCCGATATTGGCAGCGAAGGCATTTTCCCTCCCTACTTCATTTTCCTGTAAAGTGCAGAGAAGAAGATGAAAAAAAAAAACATCCACATGTTGAAGAGCTATAGCCATTGTAATGTTACTGTGAGACTCTGAGTTGGCTGCTTCTTTTGGACAAAGCCGCTTTAATCAGCCAGATACAGGCACCGATCTCAGAGCTATAAAAGAATTGAGGGAAGACTAGCGGTAATTTCTGTTTGTCCGGGTGTGTTTGTTTGTTATGAAGCCTTGTGTATGTGTAGTCTTTCTTTTGGGCCCGTACTGTGATCTTTCTCTCGGTGAGACAGAAAATGGGGGAGCTCCATCTTGTATCCCCTGCCTATTGTTCTGTTTTGTATTTATCTTTTAATGGTTCAGATGCAATGCCGTTGCGCCATCAAAGAGAAAGGTGAACCGATGACATTTTGCAAATGTCAGAATTATCTTAACGATTATACGACTCTATAGTAGCTCAGCGGAGATGCATTCGCATGGGCGCCTTCACAACCGTATTGAACTGGGATGTGGGATTTACAGTGTAAATAGATTCCTTATCAGCTGACTGTGCGATGCGAAGAAAACCAGAGGAAGGTGATTGTACTAGGTGTATGGCTTCCACTGTAGTGGTTCATAGTTACGGTTTCATACAGACATAGACATTTAAGGAGGACAGAGAGAGAGAAGGGGGGGGGGAGAAAGAGGTAGTATGTATTCAAAGACAAAACAAATATTCATGAATAACATGAGAGTGTCTAATTTATTATCTTTTATACAACTCAAAAGCACACTAAATTAGATATACCAACACTGACTTGGAATGACGTGAGACCTTTTCTCATTTTACAGCATTTTATAATGTCACAACGAGAGCAGATTCCAAGCAGATTTTACGGCCAACTCTGCATCCGTGATCTGTGTGCACGTCCGCGTTGGAGTATAAGCACGGCCTTCCTGCCTCTTACCCTGAGGGAAGCGTTGGGACAGAGGATTGGAGTCACGGGAGGGGGAGGGGAAGTGGTCACTGTAGTGATCTTTGGTGCTGCATGCATTTCCTTCCCCCCCCAATCCCCCAGTGTGTTTGTGTGATTCTCCTCGGGCTTTTATGATCCCGGCCAAATCCTGGGCAGTCGATGTCCATGGCTACCCCCCCGTCCCCCCCGTCCCCCCCTCCTCTTTTTTTTCTGTCTGTCTTTCTTTCTTTCTTCTTCCTCCTCTTTTTCTGCTTCTTCCAGCCTGCATCTCTGCCTGTGTGTTTGGAATAATTCATCAAAGTTGCCGGCCCTTACGTGTGCTGCTTGCCAAAAACAGAGCCGGGGCTGATTGACCCGAGCCCCGGCGCTTCAACCGACGGGGGCCCACCGCGCTCCTCTCTGATTGGCCCCCGAACGGCGAGCCGGCCACCGAGCCGCCGGTACAGTAGCGGGCCGGGCCGAGCCGGGCCGGGCTAAGGAAACCCTGGAGAGGCGCTCTTTTGTGCCGGCCATGGATGTGGCCAGCCCTTCAAACGAGGGGCGGCGCGTCGTGAAGGACATAACAAAAACAAGGAGGGCTGGAGAGCCGGAGCTCAGAGGACGAACTGCTGCCACGCATTGGTTATATGTGTGTGTGTGTGTGTGTGTGTGTGTGTGTGTGTGTGTGTGTGTGTGTGTGTGTGTGTGTGTGTGTGTGTGCGTGCGTGTGCGTGTGTCGTCCCCTTAGAATTATAAGGTTGTGTTTGACATTTCTGGCAAAATTGAGTTGTTGATATATTCTTATTCTGTGGCAACTTCATAAGGTGAGGGGAGGTGATTCAGTTGTATGCATTTTTAGACATTATCTAAAGAGGCTTGTTCAGCTTATCAAGATATCTCTATAGAATTCTAAAACTAGAAGCCCAATACCTCAGAACTACTCAGAATGAAGATAGAACCTTATAATTCTAATTCTGTGTGTCTGTGTGTCTGTGTGTCTATGTGTCTGTGTGTCTGTGTGTGTGTGTGTGTGTGTGTGTGTGTGTGTGTGTTGTCACGGTGCTATTGAGACCTCAGCTAATCGGGCAGATGCTGTTGCATCTCAGAGATGTCCGTTTAAGGCGCCCTGTCCATCTGTCAGTTCTTCAGCTCTTGGTGCTAATACAACATTTCAATAGGACCTCTCTGTGTTTATTCATACTGCAGTCTCTCTCTCTCTCTCTCTCTCTCTCTCTCTCTCTTTCTCTCTCTCTATCCCCCTCTCCCTGCCTCTCTCTCTCTCTCTCTCTCTCTCTCTCTCTCTCTCTCTCTCTCTCTCTCTCTCCTTCTCTCCCTCAGCAGAAAGCAGTTGTGACTCTCATGCTATCGGGCTGGCAGGATTTACACTTGAGTGTCAGCTGACATACTGCCATCGCCCCCCCAGCCATCCCCTGTGCTAAGGAGGCTGTAATTCATGTCTGTAGATTACACTGGCTTTAGGTGTCAGGAATTGCATTTCTTTCCCTCCCCACTCTCCCCTCCCGGGTCGGCGCGCGGGATAGGGTTAGCCAAGATAAGCCCGTCGCTCAGATTGGAGCCGAGGAAACCGAATCTCCCCGACCGGTTGGCGGAGGCTGCCCCCGAAATCCATATCACCTGAATGACCCGGCGAACGGCTGAGATTAATGTATTAAACTTGGTGGCTGCCAGGTCCTAACATGGCGCCCTGTGTGTCGTATGTCAACTCTACTGTCTTATTTCACCAATGAGACGCGGAAAAAAAACAAAAAACCAAGACGGTCTGTATTCACCACACAGGGTTATGTGGTATTTATGTGCATAAGAAAAATGTTGGGCTCGGTTTAAGATCTGCAGGGTTTTTTTAACTCCTCCAGACGAGACTTATTTGATGAGTCTGCCCTCAAAGGTAATTAGTTTAGCTGTTGAAATACAAACTCCTGTATTGATAAGACCCATTAATCTTGAGGAAGGAATCAGTATCTCTCTCTGTTTGTGTGTGTGTGTGTGTGTGTGTGAGTGTGTATGTATGTGTGTGTGTTTCTGTTGCTGTGTATTTGTGCCCGTGTTTGTTTCATCTCCCCCGGATACAGTTGCAGAGACTTTGGAGAAATTACAAACGAGATTAAGTTAATCAATTTTAAAGACGACATGAGGAAATGAACTGTGCGCTTGTTTGGATGTCTTTTTCACTTGTCCTCCTGAGCATCCTATCTGCCGCTGGACTTCGTACGTTCGTACGCTCCTCCAGAACGACGTTTTACCAATGCCGAGTCTGTTTCCGCCTGACACAAACGTAAGGGGCTGTTGTTGTCGTGTGTGTCCAATGTGTCTATCTGTGTGTCTGCAGTCTCTGCGCCCAAGCCTGTAGTGGCTACAGAGCTGAATGAGGATAGACAATGTCTGGCACTGATCAATGGGGAGCAAAGGCTGGCAGCTAAATGAGGTTAAATCTAATGTGATAAACTGCTCCATCTGTCAGTGCAATTGGAGTGGAGGTTTAAATTCATTCAGGACATTGAGACCCAGGTAAATAAATGAGGGGTGTAAAGTTAGAAGGCATGCATCTCCCTGGAGCCGGAAACGCTATGCTTATGAAGGAGAGCACACATGGTTCCTCTGCAAAAGAGATGGAGGAGGACCTTTTTAACTCCCGAGATATGAAGTGCGTCTATAAGCAGAGGTGACCTGTGTGATATAAGACTGAACACGAAGGCATGAGTAACTGCTTTTACCACTAATGCGTGAGGCTTTAAGGTCACCGGTCACCGCTTTTAAAATCAGAAAAAAAAAAAAAAAGAGAGAAAAGCCAAGACGGTGTCGTGACTCAGAGATGTAAACTTGGTGCCCTTTCCTCAGTCAAAGGTTTTGGTTTTTACCTTCTTGCAGGAAATGCCATACGACCCATAGCCCTGCGGGCGGTGTCGGCCATCGCCAAAGCTCTCCCCGGCTTCCCCATCCTGGCCACGGGAGGCATCGACTCCGCCGAATCAGGGCTGCAGTTCCTCCATGCCGGAGCATCTGTCCTGCAGGTGAGAGAGAAGCACTGGTTAGAAAGGTTAGCGTGGCTTGCAGTAGTGTTGTAAGCCAGTTAAAGATGCAATTTGTAATTCTGGCAAACCTCTGTTGGTATTTGAACGTCTTTGTACACTGTCATGTCTGTGTAAATGGGAAACAAACACCAGGGGTTTTGAGCTCACATACAGAGAACCATGAAGAGTGGATCACTGAGTCAGACCAAAAAAAGTGCACTGCAATAGAATTGTGGTACTGCCCCTTTAATAAATGGAGTTATTTCATATTGAATATAGTCGACACGTTACAGTGAGCCCTTTACATAAGATGAGGCTGGGAGATGTTATAGTCTCACTGTAGAGAACGACTTACGATGGAGAAGAGTTACTTTTGTTGCCCAGAATACTGAATCCCAGTTGAACCATCCTTTCCTTTGCCAGTTGAGCAAGTTCATGCTTGTAGCTTTTTTTTTACTATTTGCATGTCGGGAAGTTTTAATTGAAAAAGTTTGAAATAATGTAGACATTTTCCAATGTTCAATATTTAGACTGAGAGAGTGTTTCAAGCGTCACATACCCACAATGCACTGTGTCAATGGGAATAATCAGTTTGGAAATCAGCATGCAAATTGAATCGCTATCGGTGAATAAATACATCCACTATTTTTAACATGATTTAATGTTTTGGTAATTCGGTCCTTCTACCTGCCTGTTAGTCAAAACTCTTGGGATCTGACTGTTTTTATTCTGGTGCATCCTGAGATTTGTCTGTTGAATTAATAGGAGAAATTAATTACGGAATAAATAATGAGTTCTCAGTTGAATCATAATTCCTTCAATTATGGATGCTCTCCCTTGAAACGCCTCAATTTCTGGTTCCGTCTTACAAAATATAATCATTTTCACTAATGTTTTCTTTCCATTGTAGTTTCTTAGGGTTCTTGAAAGGTTTTGCTCCTTTGATGCAATTCAGCTGAGTAATTATAGAATGATAATGATAATGGTTTACATGTTAAGCAGAAGATCATAATTAAAATTTCAAGGCTCAGCTCTGGCATTTTCATATTGTGTCAAAATCTCAAAATGAGGAATGTTTGTCCTCCGTGGGAATATTCAGGGTTTCGTGCTGTTGACACCCAGAGAAAGTGAAGACAGTATCATGGTTGATCAGAAAAGTACCCACGGACGTAATAATGGCTGTACTTGTCTGGCAACTTCGGAAAAATGCCGTTGCCATAATTTCAGAGTGGACACATTAAGTCAAGGCACCAGCACAATGTGCCAAAATGAGGCGAGTCAGTGATCTACAATACATGTGGAATTAGCGGCGTTTTTTTTTTTTTTTTCCTGGACTGAAATCAATGTGTCTTGTCGTCTGAAATGCGACCAAAATGGTGGTCATTGAAAGAGGAGAATCATGGGGAAGGCTGTTCTGATATTGGGGAAGCATGCCTCATTGTTTTGAGAGAGCCCTCAACGATTTACCTAGACATCAGATTCATTCTTTGCAGAACAAACAATATGATTGGGCCCATTCAAACAGCACATAGAGCCATTCCCCCCCCAAACAGGGGATCTGAGTCATTCGCTCAGTACGAGAGCGATGCGGAAACAAGACTCCTTTCAAACGCTTAACCGTCAGGTGCACTGATTTGGCATAATGGGTGCTTGCAGCTGTTCCCACCTGACACCAAGATAACCCAGCTCTTTTATATCTACATGTACAGAAGCAGCATCTAAGGAATCCAGTCCATTTATTTATTTTATTTTATTTTTAATAGCGGTGTTTCTTTCCCCGTGCGTCACACTTGTCTTGTAAGTATCCGTACTGTCAAAGGCCCGTGTCGGTGAGAGCTAATGTGGAACAACGTCTCCAGCGCCAGATCCTGCAGGAGAGCTAATGCCATCCACTCGCCGATCAATACCCTGTAGTTAATTCATTACCGAAAACATTTGTTTGCAGTCACCCCGAAGGGTCTCTCTCTCCCTTTCTCTTTCTCTCTCTCTCTCTCTCTCTCTCTCTCTCTCTCTCTCTCTCTCTCTCTCTCTCTCTCTCTCTTTCTCTCTCTCTCTTTCCCCTTCTCTCTTTCTCTCTCTCTCTCTTTCTCTCTCTCTCTCTCTTTCTCTCTCTCTCTTTCCCCTTCTCTCTTTCTCTCTCTCTCTCTCTCTCTCTTTCTCTCTCTCTCTTTCCCCTCTCTCTCTCTCTCTCTCTCTCTCTCTCTCTCTCTCTCTCTCTCTCTCTCTCTCTCTCTCTCTCTCTCTCTCTCTCTCTCGCCTTCTCTTTCTCTCTCTTTCCCTCTGCCTCACTACCTCCCTCCCACCACCCTGAATCGAATGACTTCTCTCTCTCTCTCTCGTCTCTCCGCCATGTCTCTGACTGTGTATGATGTCTCACTCCAGTGGCTCTCATTGTCTCAATGTGGACAGAGAAACGGGACATAATGGTTAATGCTGTGTCTTATTTATAATGAGCGTTTTTTGGGGTAGGGTTTTGTGGTGTGGAAAGGATTTCAGAAAAAAAAAATGAAAAAAAATAATTCATAACATGGTTGTAAAATTGCCTCACTTAAAGCCACTGGCTGAGATTTGGAGTGCATTTTCATTGGCAGGCCTTTTGGGGAAGCAATGGAGCCATATTTCACTAATGGCTGAGCTAGTTCAATCTTAATGATCCCGGGTGCAATTTCTATCTTTCCCAGTGCATGTAAACAGTGGCAAGGCGCAATAAAGGAGTCATCATTAGGTAGATGTAATGATTTGTGTGCCCAAGAAAACACCAGGAATCAGTCACTCGTTTTAAAAAGCCTGAGAAGGCGACAGAGGGTGAGGAATGACAAAAAGAAAAAAAGACACGAAAAAGGAAAAGAAAAGAAAATGATTTTTAACAAGCTTCCAATTTGAGTGCCTCCGTGCTATTGATTTGAGTAGCTTGGTATATTTTTGTGCATAGAAAAAAAAGGGTAAAGGTTCCTCTCATTTAAACGTCTGAGTGTAGTCTATCCACAATGAGAATTGCCCATATTTATTGACTTGTAAAATGTGCTTGCTTCTGCTTCAACTCTTCCCAAGTCCCAGTTAGCTCACCTGAGCTTCAAGGCAAAATATCAGTGGGTTGTATCCCCTGGCTTATTGGTCATATCGCTCAAATCGAAAGGACGCGAGGTTCATACATAGTCAACGTAGCATTTAGATGCCAGGCCAAATTAATCTTCCTCCCTCGATTTTTTGAAAAGAGGAGTGTTCAGCTAAATGCCAGAATTTTTATCACTGAAAATAAAAGAACAGAGAGACAGAGAGCGAGAGCGAGACAGAGAGACATGAATGAAGAGAGAAAGGGAGAAGAGGAGAGAGAGAGAGAGCGAGGGACTAGGGAATCTAAAAGCATTTGAGATCGCAGAAGGAGTTGAAATCAATGCCCAGCCGCAGTTTTTCTGTGCAGATAAAAAGGACCTGCTGTCTCAATTGCCTGGAAACTACTTAGAAATTCTCACTTCGATTTATTTCAGGAGTCGGCTGCATTAGTGCTAAATGCTCCATGGCTGGGCAGTGCATCTTTGATGTTCGGAAGCAAATGAAAAGCGCTAATGGACATTCTCCTGCTCACCACACAACAAGCTTATGATTTTACAGTGTAGACCTAGGGCAAGAGGAACTCTCTCTCTCTCTCTCTCTGTATGTCTGTGTGTGTATGGGTGAGTGTGTGTTTCTTATTTAGTTATTTTTTTTAGTTATTTATTGCCAATGTGTGCCATTGCAATTCCAATCCGCTTGCTGTCGGCCAGACTCGTGTCACAGTGCACATTTCATGAGCATCACCCGATCGGCTCTCCCCAACGTTGTTGTCTCTGAGCGCCAGCCAGCGCTGTGTGGAGTCCAACCGCAGAGCAGAGCTGAGCAGAGCAGAGCTGAGCTGTTGTGTTCATTGCGATTCATGAAGGTGCGCCATTCTTTCTCATATTTCTCCCCCCTTCCACCCATCCCCCAGCCTCATTAGCAGCCATATCAAATGTGTTGTGCTACTTTTGATCTGACGAACCTGTACAGGCCTGCCAGGTATGTGTTCATTAGTGGACAGAGACATAGGGTTCAGCACCTAGAGGAGAGCGCAGGGGTCATTCGCAGCAGTCTGTGTGTGTGTGTGTGTGTGTGTGTGTGTGTGTGTCTCCCTCAGAGAGACACATTATTTGTGGCCAGTATTCAAATCAATCCATGTTTTTTTTTTCTCTCTTCTCATCGTAATATGAAGACTGTGTTGCTCATCCAGGCTTATCTGTGCTATTAGTCCCTGTTGTGCGTGTGTAAGTTAGTCGTTAATGTGCGTGTCCAGCATTTGATGGGGTTATGCTATCAAATTGTATCTGGCACTGTTTGTCCTTGCAGTCTGATATGCAGAGTACAACTCCTCAACCCACGATCGCACACACACACGCGCACACACACACACACACACACGCGCACACACACACACACACACACACACACACACACACACACACACACACACACACACACACACACACACACACACATACACACACACACATACACGCACACACACACACACACACACACACACACACACACATACACACACACACACACACTCGCACCCGCCTTCCGCAACAGTGCAGAGTAACAAGTTTTATGCAAATGAGAATCCTAATGAAAACATATCTGGAAGCAGGAGCCGGCTAGAATAAATGTCCCCATTTTCCCAGCATGGGGTATTCTGCCTGCGATTTAATTTTTAAATACACAAATGACACAGCACTGCTTACAGTTCTTCCCTCTCCCCACTCACTCACTCACACACACACACACACACACACACACACACACACACACACACACACACACACACACACACACACACACACACACACACACACACACACACCACACACACACACACAGGCACACATGCAGAAGAAATCCTTTGTTGTGACTTTTGTAGATACGTTGAGCATTATAACCGATAATCCTGATTAAACATTGTGAAGAGAGAGAGAAAAGAAGTGGTCATATGAATGTAACGATATGAAGCCGCGTGTTTGTGAAGACGCCGCCACCGCATCGACTGGCTGAGACTGCCGGCAGTGATTAGCATTAGCTGTAGCATGCTGTGTGTGTGTGTGTGTGTGTGTGTGTGTGTGTTTTAAACACGCTAATCCCCCAGAGGCTCAGCCTTCAGTTGGCACAGGCCGGTGTCAGCTCAGAGATGCCTCGGGCCGATAGCGCCGCCTCTTATCTCCCGACGCGGAGAACTCAGGGTGGGCTGCTGTTGGAGTAGCACCAGAGAGGTGCACACACACACACACATACGCACACACACACACACACACACACACACACACACACACACACATACGCACACACACACACACACACACACACACACACACCTAAACACACACACATACACACACACACACACACACACACACTCACAGATAAACACAGACACACACATGCACACACACACATGCACACACACACACGCACACACACGCACGCACGCACGCACGCACAGAACCACACACACACACACACACACACACACACACACACACAGAACCACACACACACACACACACACACCTAAACACACACACACACACACACACACACACACACACACACACACACACACATACACACACACACAGAGTCTCACCCACAAAGGACAGGGGGTCCCCTGGTGCGCCATGCTCATGAGACAGCACTCCCTGAAAAAAACAATCGAAGTGCTTTGATGGCGCTCATCACTGAGCCCAATCTAAATCTGGTTAAGCACTGGACTGTGGATGGATGGAGACCTTTTTTTCTGACGGGGGAGTGAAATGGTTTCTTCAGTTCTCTGTTTGTGACTGAATTCAGAATGCATTTCATGTGGACGCTATTGGGAATGTTGTTTTGAGGTTGTCAACTTTGTTAGTTTTGAAATTCAGATTCACTCATATCTCTGTACGTTCTCAACTCATCTCTCTCTCTCTCTCCCTCTCTCTCTGTGTGTGTGTTTGTGTGTGTATGTGTGCGTGTGTGTGTGTGTGTGTGTGTGTCTGTGTGTGTCTGTGTGTCTGTGTGTCTGTGTCTGTGTGTGTGCGTGCATGCGTGCGTGCATGGCCTTGTCCTTCTTCCCCTGTGCCAGGTGTGCAGCGCTATACAAAACCAGGACTTCACCCTCATCGAGGACTACTGCCTGGGCCTGAAGACTCTGCTCTACCTGAGGAGCCTTGAGCAGCTGCAGGACTGGGATGGCCAGTCCCCACCGACCGCCCGCCACCAGAAGGGCAAGCCTGTCCCCCGCCTGGAGGACCTCGTGGGCAAGGTGAGTGACCTCAGCATCCCGACCGCCTCGCCCCCGCTCGATGGTGTTTTGAGCCCCCAACGTCGTCTTCCAGGCAGCGCTGCCACTGTTGACTTAAAGGCACTTAATCCTAACCCTTACATCCTAACCCTAACCCTAAACCCATGCCTAACCCTAGTGCCTTCCAGGCAGCACTGCCTTGAACACAACGTTGGGGGCTCAAAACACCAAGAAAGCCCCCATAATGGCCTATCAGCTGTGCGTAAACATCACTCAGCATGGAGGACCGCAGTGGCCATTAGGCCGTGGAGGCTTTGTGTGTCCTGACCATGGCCCGGTAGACGTCCATTAAACTAACCACATGGTAAACTCCCCCCGCAGACAGCGCAAGGTATTCATTAGCTTTACATTAACATTCTCTGATCTATACTTTCATCTAGCCGTTTCCCCACCATGTTGTTATTATCGGGCTGGAAAAAAAGAGATGTTTCCTAATTGCTTTGCCTTGCTAAATGTGAATGTCTAGGGCCCGGAAGTGGAGGATTTTTTGTTTATCGTTATTATTATTGTTATTATTTATTTTACAGCACAGTAGGAAGCTTTAATTTGCCTTCACAGGACGCAGAGTGCATCCATTGTATGTGTCTTTTATGACTGTACATTTCAGATAGAGAATGTCTGCCAAAGTCTATCGCCTCAATCAAAGCACATTCACACACACACTGCACACTGTGAATCCCCATCAAATAAACAATATGGCACAAAATATTCCACATCCTCCTAGGCAAACTCAAAAGTCTGGAATTGCAGATTGTATTGTGAATGTTTGTTTTGTTGGTGCATGTGTGTTTTTGTGTGTGTGTGTGTGTGTGTGTGTGTGTGTGTGTGTGTGTGTGTGTGTGTGTGTTTAAGTGTTTGTGTGTGTGTGTGTGTGTGTGTGTGTGTGTGTGTGTGTGTGTGTGTGTGTGTGTGTGTGTGTGTGTGTGTGTGTGTAAGTGTAAGTGTGTGTCTATGCATGTGTAGTTTGTGTTTATTACTTTTGTTCAAGTGCCTCCACTCGGCACAATACACTCATACAAGGGCAATAAAGCGGCGTCTGAAAATGAGATTTGACAAAGGCAACTCTTTTGTTGCTCCATGCGGCAGACTACACATGGCAGCTTCACTCCGCCGTTAATCTTTCCCATTTGTGTACGCCGAATATTAGGCAACACACAAATGAGCTCCGAAAACTTCAGTAAACTCTTTTCAAAGAACAGCATTAGATGCATTTTTATCAGATCACAGAGCCCCCCCCCCCCCCCCCCACTCACACACACACACACACACACACACACACACCCATTAATAAACTAGGCGAGCGAAAACGCTTTGAAGCCCGCGCCTCGCTTTCATGACGACGAGCTGGCTGCCACTCCTCGCCACGGCGACGGCAGGACTCGGCGCTGGCAGTGCCGGCGCAACGTAATCGTTTAAATGCTAATGCCCCCACAAGCGCCCGGGTGAAGGAGAGAGAGGAGCAAAGGAGCGGATAGGGGATGGGAGGGGGGGGTGGGGGGGTGGGGGGGTGGAGAGAGGGGGCTGGGGGGGAGGGGGGTCGTATCTGAGAGGTGATAAGTGCGAGTAATTTCCATGCCAACGGGTACATTATTGGCCTAACTTTTCAGCGTGCGGCAACAATAACGACAGCGGCGGCTACAGCAGCGGTAGCAGCAGCAGCAGGCGTCGTTTTGTAGTGGGTGTCTAGCGAGCTCGGGGTTTTGCGGAGGCAGTGGTGCGGGAAAGCCATGTGGTGTCATGTAGAAACATCACGGCAGACATGGAGGCTTGGCCCAGACCTCCCCAGGCACTCCCGCTGTTGCTGCCGCCGCTGCTGCTGCTGCTGCTAGCTTCTCCCCGACATGCACGGATCATGGATATATACAGTGGGGAGAAAAGTCACTCAGCGCACGGGTCACGGGAAGGCTGATGCCTCCAGGGCGATCCGCTGTGTCCCCCAGACCATACATAGAAGAGAGACTCTAGACCCGTTCTAATGTCATATCATTCGTCTAAGACTGTGGGCTAAAATTGCATTTTGGAGCTATGACTGAAATGCTTTGGAGTGCCCTTCAGGTGAACTGTGTGGAAAAGAAAGTGAGTACAGCGAGCGAATGAGTGAGTGAGTGAGTGAGTGAGTGAACTGTAAGTGAATGAGTGAATGAGTGAATGAGTGAATGAGTGAATGAGTGAATGAGTGAGCAAGTGAGTGAGTGAGTGAGTGAGTGAGTGAGTGAGTGAGTGAGTGAGTGAGTGAGTGAGCGAGCGAGTGAGCGAACAAATGGGTGAGTGAATGAGTGAGTGAATGAATGAATGAGTGACAGAGTGGTTTGATTGAGTGAATAAAGCAAGTGCCTTATGATCTGAGCGATTGTATTCACGTGTAACTCACCAGGACAGCTACCTAGTGACGTCGGAAGAGATCAGCGAATGAAGGACTCGATGCATAAGGGTGAACATGTTTACCTGCTCATTTAGGAGGACACCAGCATCAACAGAGGCACTTCAAAGCGCCCGAGTGACAAGGTGTCGATAAAACTGCACACCTGTGTGAGAGGTTGGCGTGCATGACAAGATGGATGGAAAGAGAGAACTAAACTAAACAACTCCCATTAGCTGACAAAGACTTGTGATGTCTGTCAACTGCTTTTGAAGTGAGGAATTCTTTGAATCAAATTGTTTTCAGAATGAAGTAACAAAGGCGAGATGTACTCTGCCTTACACCTTGGTATAATTGGCTCTTGTTCGCCATACATAATACAAACCATGCACAAGGATTTGTCAAGGACTTTTGTTTCAAGCCAAATGTCTTTGAAAAGTGAGAGTCGGTGTATGTGCAGCATAATACCCCCCCCCCCCAAAAAAAAAGATCCAAAAAGAGTCCAGAAATACTAATAAAACAAAGTTTTGTTTAAGTGTAAGACGAGGTACATAAAAGTTTGTGTCTTTGGGGGCTCGCTACTCTGCTAAACACAGATTGTAGCGTGCAGGAGCAGCTCGTGCTCCCTGCTGGCGTGCGCAGAGGGGAGGGGAGCGAAATCTCCAAACCACAGGTGTGCTTTTGGCAGCCAAGATAGTGGCATGCTTCGCTGTCCCAGAGAGACACACTGCAGAGGGTGCGCAGGGTGGCTGAGTAGGAGTGTGTGTGTGTGTGTGTGTGTGTGTGTGTGTGTGTGTCAGTGCGAGGGGGTGCTAACAGCAAGGCCCCCCCCCCCTCCCCTCCAGCAGGGCAGTAACAGGGGCCTGTGCTCCCTACTCCCACTTAGTCCTCTCTGGATCACCACTGCCAGGCGGAGGTGGGGTTGGGGTAGAGGTTGGGGTGTGTGTGTGTGTGTGTGTGTGTGTGTGTGTGGAGGGGTGTGTGTGTGGGGTGGTGGGGGTTGTGGTCTCCCCAGTGGCGAGAAGACAGAGGGCATGTAGTGAGGAGGAAGCGAAGGGAAGGAAAGCAGGTGGGGGTTCTTAAGCAGTGAGTTAGCCGGCTGTGAGGCGCGCTGTAGCCTGGCAGGCATGAGGAGCTAATGAAGCCCTCAGCCAGACAGATCTGGCCCTCGCTGTGGGGGGCTGAAAAGCTACGCTTGTTCTCCCTGTGTGTGTGTGTGTCTGTGTGTGTGTGTGTGTGTGTGTGTGTGTGTGTGTGTGTGTGTGTGTGTGTGTGTGTAGGTGTGGGTGGGTGTGTGTCTGTCACTGTGTGTTTGTGCGTGCTTGTATGTGTGTGTGTGTGTGTGTGTGTGTGTGTGTGTGTGTGTGTATCTGTATGTATGTGTTTGTGTTTATGTGCATACGTTTGTGTTGATTTGGTTATGCTCAGTGTGTTGGGTGCAGGAGGGCTTTTTAAAAGACAGGAATCATCCGCTACCCTCTTGCACAAGGCTGTATTGCAGGTATTACTGCGCCAGCTCTCTACTTTCCGATTATGATGTGAAATCACCATCTCCCATTTTATTGCCTGATACCATGAAATAACAGGTGGCACCGCATTTACAAACGGCACAGCCTCCTGCGCTTCATTTAAATATACATCCCCACCAGGGGATATATAATTAGTGTAATTGGAACTGTTTACACAGAAGTGTGTTTCCGGCGAACCAGAACCAGACTGATAAGGTTCTGGCCAGACTTGGACAAACATATGGGGCATTCGGCGAGGGGGAAAAAAACAGAATGTGAAGATTAAATGTGTTAGATAAAAAAAAAAATGACTAATAGAAACTGTAGTACACTCAGATAAAGGGATTGACAAGCATACAGACGGATACATGTAGACAGAGAGAGAGAGAGAGCGAGTGACAACACATTCATTGATTGATGGGTAGAGGTAGTAATGGGTGGACACAAGACAGAAAAAGATAGAGGCCCACACATCCGCCAACTATTCATATTCAAATGATAACACATTTCCTTTTCTCCATGCTTTGCTAAACCAATGACACTCTGCTCATCAGAGCTTAACACCCACTCATTTTCTCCCCTTTTTTCCTTTCTTTATCGCAATCAGCACGGAAAGCTGCCCGTCCTTAATGTGACACTCCCAATTAAAATGGGCCTTATTTACGGCAGCATATGGAAGCGTTTGGCTATGACGTTCCGAGCCCGGGCAGCGCTAGGCGGGCGGCGCATTAGCGTTAGCGGAGTCATGGCGGGAGGGGAGCGAGCCGTCCCCAGGCCCATTAGGCTGACCGGCCGGAAGATGGACTGTTATTGCCGTCCCTGTCTGCCTTCTCTATGGGATCTTTCATTAGCCCTGCTCATATCTCGCCCCAGAGACTGAGGGCAATGGGCTCTTAGAGCGCTACCTTCTTTTGTTAGCGTATGGCGCCTTTTTAGCCACGGATGCAACAGGGGTTGAAAGTACAAAGGCAAGGCAACGGCAGTGATTTATTTATTTTTCCGTGCGTTTGTGCCTCGACAGTGGAAGAGTATTTTTGTAGGGGGAAAAAAAAGCCCACACATTAGATGCTACGTTCATTTGATCACCCTGGCCTGGACAGAGGAAGTAATTATCTTGGGAGACACCAGTCCATATGATTTAACGATCAGCATCTGAGACCATGACGGGTTGAGGATGTTTACCACTTTGGTTGGTGCGCTGGCACCAGGGGCATGTGACACTTGCTTGGGAGAAGCATAGCCGCTGTGCCACGCGGAAAAGGGCTGCCAAACGCATTAAGAGGCACTCGCCCTCCTTTAATTGCAGATTTGTAGTTTTTTGAAGGGTTGTTGAGAAGTGCCACAAGCTGATGCAGTTTTTTGTTCCCCTGCGCTGATCATTTTGTATCTGCGTTTGAAAAAAGAAAAAGACAAAAAAAAAAAAAAAAAAGCCCGGCGCCGTGCGCTGACAGTATCTCACGTCAGGCGTGTGTTCTCCCCCGTAAATACATTATTTATAAGTCACAGATGTTTTAATGGGTTATTTGTTGCCTCCGTGGAAAACCGCGCCTGATTAGAACTTCGGGAGGAGTAGAGAGCAAGCGAAACACATGGGCAAATCAAACCCGATGACAAGTTTGGTTTTGTTGTCATGTTGTCGTGTTTTCCCTCCCCTCCCCTTCCTCCGTGCTTGTGTAGAAGTGTGTGTGTGTGTGTGTGAGTGTGTGTGTGTGTGTGTGTGTTTGTGTGTGTGTCTAAGAAGAGGAAGGGGGGATGGTGGTAGAAAGAGGAGGAGGAGAAAAAATGCATCCAATTAGTAGAGTTTGGTGTGATTGCTGAAGACGTGAGTTTGGCAGGCTGTTTTTTCTTTTTTTTTTGTGCCGCTGTGTGCCACCCAGCACCTTTCATTAAAGCAGACACAGCTCACCGGCTCTGGCAACTTCTCAATAGAGCGCCGGCTGAGTTATTACACAACAAATAGGCCGCCATCATGCAGAACACAGGGCCCCCACACCCCCCCGCCCCCCCGCCACCACAGGCAGAGCGGACCTTAATGAGGCTAAGTGAGTATCCTCCTGTCTTTGTGCGGCCTGTGTTTGGCCTGCCCTTCCCTGGATAGTCCCTCTACTCCCCCCCCCCACACACACACACACATACACGCTTGATGTTGATGGGCTGCCGAGTCTTAATATACATTTTAATGCTTTGTAATGGCCAGTGAGGAGCAGAATGAGGCTGGGGGACTGCGGCAGGGCGGATTAGGACCCGGCGCCGCTGTCCCAGGTTTAAATTAATGAGGGCTGAAGACTGTGAGATAAATTTAGGTTTTCATATTTAATTATGGCACGCTGCAGTAGTTTAGTGAGGATAAATTGCACAATTATTATGCCTCTGGGTTGTTTATGGGTTTATTTTCTCCTCTTCTTTCCTTTTTTTTCTCCTCCTCGCGTCTTAGACTCATGACCTAAAGTCTTTCCTTAATGGCAATGTGCATTTCGCCAAGCAATAAGCCTTAATGTTTTTATCATATATAGGGGGGAGGTGGGGGGGCTGGCAGTTAAAGACCCCACGGAGGAAGTGGCTGGCAGGAATGTGCCAGGCTGGAGTCCACCGGAGCTTTGAAGCTGCCCGCTTCTGCTTTCAAGTGAATGGCCTTGTGAGCGAGGCTGGCCTTGAGCTTCTCGTTGGGAAAGGGGTAGAAAATGAAATAAAAAATAACACTTGTGGATGAACTCACCAACCCCCCCCCCACACACACACACCCCCTATCACCACCACCCTCCCATCCCCTCCCCTCCCCTCCCAGAGCTGTACCTGCTGCCGTCGGTCTGGATCGAGCTCTTTGATCATCGTTTAAGGGTTCATCAGAGCCGACACCAAATTAATACTTTATTCTGTACACGCGGGGGCCGCGGCAGTGTCAAAAGACATTTAAGGCTGGCGTGCATCTTGCGGTCGACTGATGGTGCATCTTCGGCTCAAAATGGAGAAATTTCAGCGCTTTTTGGTGTGTTATCAGTAACCGATGTTGTGTGAATGGGAAAAGACATGTCTGGGAGTTAGTCCAATGTGAGAGGAATCGCGGTTCATCATCATTATCATTGCACTTACATTGAAGTATTAGTTAAAGGCATTAGCTCAATGCTTCTCTTTCGGTTGGAGCCAAGGAGTTATATAACGTAAATATACCCTACAGGGTGTATTTGGGAGCCAGCCTTATAGGGGGAGCATTTATATCTCATTAAATATTGATCGTGTTTGCAACCGATACATTCTGCAGCACTTAGCTCATTTTCACTACGTCGAGAGTAAACACAATTTTAACAGCATTTTCAACTGCAGTTTTTGAGAGTATCCGGTTTCGGCAGCACCCCGATCCACATGGCTGCTGATGTAGTAATCCAATATGTCACCGCAACACAGGGGATGGGGTGGGTGGGGGTGGGTGGGGTGGGTGGGGTGAGCAGGACGGTTTGCAGGGCCATTCCAGGTCGACCTCACCAAACAGTTGCCACGGTAAAGAACGGCAATTCAATTTCAGTGACCTCAATTTGAACTGAAAACCTGATTTGTTTTTTGGAGACATTAACAAATAACGGTAACGTACGAGTGGGGACCCAGACCCAGAATCCCTCTGAAGTATGGCAGTGTGTGCGTTTTTTATTTATTTATTTATTCCTACCTCCATTGCCATGCAATGTGATAAATGCAAAGTGACATATTGATCCACTCATTCATATATTTTTCTATTGTGGCAGAAAATATCTGCGACAGCAAGCAGATTTTCTCTCCCCGCCGTTACTCTGCTGCCTCTGGCCAACTTTCAGAGGGGCTAAAATGAATTAGCCGGCACACCCCTCCTCCACGCCTCTGAATCCACCATCACACCCCTCCTCCACGCCCCCGAACCCTCCATTGCCCCCCACCCCACCCCACCCACCATCCCCTCCAGGCCCCTGATTGGCTTCCTCAGCAGAGACGCACTGACGTGTCCTGTTGGCGCCGTGCTCAGCTGGCAAAGCCGCTATTTACATAAAGAAGAGGCAGGCAAGCGGACTGCTGCTCCCTCGCCCTGGCCCCACCCCCCCCCCCCCCCGTCACCCCCACCTCAGCGCTCCCCCTCCCTCTCTCCCTCTCTCTCTATTTCTCCCTCTCTCTCTCTCTCCCTCTCTCTCTCCCTCTCTCTCTCTCCCTCCCTCTCTCTCTCTCCCTCCCTCTCTCTCTCTCTCGACGTCTGCGGCCCCCCCAGCCTGGAGACAAACGGCCTGCCAGGCGGAGGGTAATGCCTCTCCTGCGCCCTGGAGCAGCGGTGTGTGCTGAGCTCTCTCTCTCTCTCTCTCTCTCTCTCTCTATCCCTCTATTCCCCTCTCTCTCTCTCTGTTCCTCCCTCTCTCTATCCCTTCCTCTCTCTTTCTTTCTCTCTCTGCGCTGTCATGAATATGGTAATCCGGGGGAAATCACCACGAGCAGGTACTTCTCCACTTAAGCACACGGCAGGAAATGGAGAAAGAGAAAAAAAAGACAGAAGAAGAGAGAGAGTGAGAGAGAGTGAAAACAGATACACCATCCGCCATCAACCATGCTTCTAATGTCACCCCCTCTTTCTCTCACACACACACACACACACAAGTACACACACACTCTGCACCAAGGGGGCCAAACATACCACTCCATCCCGCCACACACACACACACACACAAACACATACAAGCATGCACACTCATCACCCGCCCTAACACCAGCTGTGTGTGACGATAATGGGGTGACTGGGTGCACCCCGACGTCAAATTAGCTCTCTGTGAATCATGGAAGATAGAGAATGACAGAGAGAGAGAGAGAGAGAGAGAGAGAGAGAGAGAGAGAGAGACAGAGAGAGAGAGAACGACTACAGAGAGGAACATGAGGGGGATGGGGGAGAGGAGGTTCAGATTGAAATGGAAGGCATTAATTTCACATTTGCATGCATTCCATTAGAATGGATCTTTATCACCTGTGTTGCCGGCAAGGCAAGCGTTGCTGTAATCAGACCCAGTGCCGCATAGCTGGGGGAGAGCTCTCCTCCGAGTGGCCCATCATCACTGCCACCACCATCTCTCCCTCTCGATCCCACGCGTCGCACTGCCACCATGGTCCCAAACCCCCCTCATCCTCCTCAGC
The DNA here is from genome assembly GCF_963854185.1 of Sardina pilchardus. NCBI lineage: Eukaryota > Metazoa > Chordata > Actinopteri > Clupeiformes > Clupeidae > Sardina > Sardina pilchardus. Next base: position 9,225,522 of record NC_085012.1, read on the forward strand.
ACCGCCACACACACACACACACACACACACACACACACAGAGAGCTGTGTGCTCACAAGAATTCAGTCTCCAGACTTCTGTCCACCAGATCTCTCTCTTTTTGTCTTTTATCTCTGTCTGTGTGTTTGACTGTGTCTCCCTCTTTGTCAACTCATTGTCTGTGATATCCTCTCTGAAGCCGTGGCGGAGGCCATCTTTCGCCAAAAAAAAAGACAAAAAAACAACAACAACTCTTTACAAAAACAACTGGACAAATGAGATGGTCTCAGTATCAAAAGTCCTCCATTCTCACTTTGGTCTGTGAATACAGATTAGTGGAGTGTATCCATCTCATGGCATCAAGAGGCCGACATCACTGCAGATCCTTTCAATTACTGCGGAGCATGTGACCGGCTCCTACTTATTGCGTTGTGTTTTGGTCTCCGTTAGCTATTGGCATAGCTGAGGCCACTGTTTACTTTATGTGTTCCCCAATGGCCAAATCAAGAAGCAAATCTGTTAACATTGAGAAATGATTACTGCACAGCCACGTATGATGTGTTCCTACCAGGGTTAAATTGAATTCTGGAAACATTGAATGTATTTCCATTTGTTTTGGACTATTTTGCTCTCCTGGGAGGAAAGCGGGAGAAAGAAAGGAAAATGACTTTAAGTGGTTAGCAGAATGTTTCCTTGTAATATCAACACCAATGAAAAAAAATATATCAAGTGGAATCGCTTCTAGCAACCCGTTTTTGTGTAAGCAAGTAATTCCTGTTCATTGACACGGCAATGTCTTAAGCCCAAATGGTGAATGAATATTTTTGCAAATATATTGCATGATTTTACAGTACAGGGCTTTGCAGAAGGTGCAAATGTGGTAAGGGCAGGGCAATAATCTCCTAGAAATCACACTCTGTGACCATCCGGGAGGCATTATTCCACTCGTTGATACACAAACAGTTTTGGTAACACAGTCGAGGAGCAGTTTGGGAAAAGAGATATAATTTGGACCTCTGGTGAGAAATGGGGGAAAAAACAAATTGTTGTGTGTTGATTCGCCAGCCATTCAAATGATGCATGTTTTTCAGAATAGAGCAAAAATGGAACAGAGGTTTTTGCTGGACTTTTTCCGAAGAAAAAAGAGTCAACAAAAAACAAAACAAAACAATACAAAACAAAAAAAACACACAAAAGTACCTTTGTATGTTGAAACACTCTAAACTGTTAGATGTTGACGGAGAGGATCTCATTAATTTTTGAAGCCTGGGTGAAGGGGAAAGAAAACAAAACAACAAACAAAAAACCCCAACAACAACAGCATCATCTCAGGCCCTGGTGCCAAAGCAAACAGCCTATCTTTAATTTGGTCAGTAGGGTTGGCTTCGGCTGCTTCGCTTCCTCCACTCTCCTCTTGTTTGTTCTCTACTAATGCCTTAATGAGGGATGCAGCAGGGAGGCATTCTCGCTACACACACACACACACACACACACACACACACACACACACACACACGAGCGCACTTCCAAGGGAGCCCAGTGACACGATGACCGCGGCGAGAGCCGAGAAACACCGACGTGCCTGGCAGAGACAGCCCTTAAAGGACACACGGACACACACGGACACACACGGACACACACACACACACACACACACACACACTCACACTCTTAGACACTCACACACTCACACACACACCCCAAAAAAAGAGAATAAAAGAGCATAATTTACTGCAGAGTGGCTCCAAAGATAATTTGATAGTTATGAATAAGTAAAACTGGAATTCGGCCACACTGAACAACTTAGATTAAAGCATATCTTTTTCAAGAGGAATTAAACTACAATGACCTGCTGAAAGTAAAATAAAGACGCTTTATGTTGGGGCGGGTGCTAAAGTGGCTATACATTTAATGATGTTAAGCCTCTTGCCAGTTACTGCTGTGAAACTAAGCGCCAACAAAATCCAGTAAAAGCATCGTAATTGAGCAAATGAAGCTTCTGTTGTAAGTGTCTGTGAGATAATGGGCTGTTTTTTTGTAAATCACCCGTCACTTTGTTGTTGTCTCTCGCTCAGAGCTTGCCCAGCTTCGGGCCCTTCCTTGAGCAGCGGAAACGGGCGCTGGCAATCTACAAGCAGAAGATCAGAGACCAGGAGTCCGCCATGACAGTGGAGCCCACGGGACCGAGAACCTTCTCCCCTAAGGGGCCCGTTCCATCTGTCAGGGTAAGGGGGAAACAGCTTACAGGTGTCCATTTTGGCCAGTGGTTCCTGTCTTTTTTGTGTGTCTGTGTGTCTGTGTGTGTGTGTGTTGTTTTGAACATGACATGTGGTTTTGACATACTCTGTTTCCGTTGGTTATTTGGTATTTAAAATGACATTTTCTTGCTCCAAAGGCAGTCGCACAGACATGTTAAAGTGAGAGAAAAAAGAATCCATTCAAATAGTGACCATTATCCTTAATCATGACTACCATCTATGCTTTCTTCTTTTAATTTTCCTTAATTGCTTTGAACTCCCTACAATGTACATTGTGAAGTGCTCAAAGTATACCCTTTGATCCTGTCTTGCGTGTGTGTGTGTGTGTGTGTGTGTGTGTGTGTGTGTGTGTGTGTGTGTGTGTGTGTGTGTGTGTGTGTGTGTGTGTGTGTGTGTGTGTGTGTGTGTGTGTGTGTGTGTGTGTGTGTGTGTGTGTGTGTGTGTGTGTGTGTGCGTGCGTGCGTGTGTGTGTGTGTGTGTGTGTGTACACACAGGACGTGATTGGTAGGGCTCTGAAGCACATCGGGGCCTACCAGGAGCTCAACAACGAGGAGCAAGTGCAGGCTTTGATAGACGAGGAGATGTGCATCAACTGTGGTAAATGCTACATGACCTGCAACGACTCGGGTTACCAGGTGAGCCTTCCTCATCCACCCCACACGCGCGGCCTCACACGCAGCCTTCATCCTGCCCAAATCCCACGTCTTGGGCCTCAGACACAAAGACGGGTCACTGTCATCCCTCGACCCCAGGACTTTGTGTCTGGTGAAATCGCGGGCAACACTGAGAGGTCTCTAATCCTGCTTTGAGATCCCCCTAGTGCGGTCACGTTGCCTTGAGCAGAGGTACAGTACAGTATCGACTTCACACTAAAAAGCCCTGGCAAAGAAGGCAAAAAGAAACAGAAGTGAAGAAACACTACGTTACTGCTCTGTGATTTTGCCATCGAAGAGCGGAAAGTGTATAAATTGCATCGTACAAATGAGCTTCCCCAGGGACCTCTCATGTCGCTTGTGAAGGCTGTCTGAAGGTGTTGAGTCGAAACTAGCTGCACTGTGACCTCTGCGCCCTCGTGAACTTCTTTCAGTTGTGCCTCTCATGTGGGTGTGTAGCTCACCATCCAGATGCTAATTGGAGTGGCAAACTCCATAGATTGCCATGTTATTAATATACATGCAGACAATATGATATAAATGCCATTTGCTTTGTTTTTTTCTCGCTTAGAGTTTGTAAAAGTTATTGGGAAATGGACACTGTGTACTCCAACAATCTTGTTAAGTCTGTGGTTATCACTGTGTGAAGTTTGCCAGACAATTTATGCTGTGCTAGCAAGTGAACTTCCCACAACTGCCCACAGAGTGCTGCTTGTTGGTGAGACGTTAATTTTAGAAACGTTGCTGAAAAATAGACTCTGTATAATTGGATAATCCCATAAATATGTCTGAGGTGATTTGCAAAGTTTCTGTCTGAGAACTAGTATGCTGCCGTAGGCTGCTGAAGTGCATGGCTATCAGCACACAGGGTGAGCTGACCAATCACAGTCCCTCCAGGCTGCTTTGCCTCAACGCGAAGTTACGGGCTTGGAGACATAGGGCTGAAGAGGGCTACAGTAATGTCCTGTGTATTAGCCGCATTGTGTATATGCCGCAAGACAGTGCTTTAGCGTCTGCTAAATGTTCGTTAACTTTAAAGTGTAACTCTGCCGAAAATTACCCAAAGGGTGTTTTCTCTGAATGAAAAGACATCAACTAAGCCATGGAGACAGTATTTTGTAGTGCTCGATCAATGAAAGATACTGTCTCCATGGCTTAGTTGATAGCATTTTCATTCAGAAAAACACCTACAGTATTGGTCCATTTTCGCCGGAGTTACACTTTAACTCTACGAGTCGGCTCCACCGCAGAACAAAGACCCACCCACCCAGGAGTCGCCCACTCTCGGGGGGGAAACCTTCCTTCGCTTTCTCCCCCACTGCTCTTGAATATGGAGCAGCCTTGCGGAGCATCGTCGGATTGTTCTGACAGTTTTATTAAAGAATCCCGCTCAGCGTACCCCGGTAAATAAATGTCGGGTGTGATTCATCACGGGCGTGTTGATGAAGTAGTGGGGGCCCCGTTTTTATCAAAGCAGTAATTGTTCATTGTGACGCTCATTGTGTCTGAGGGGATCTCTGAGAGGGATCACATATTATTAATGGTTTGTAATAAAGAGGGGCATTCATCAACATTGCGTGTCACCATCCAGCAGGTGAGGCTGGCAGCGCTCCGTGCTAAGTAGCGTAGCGTGGCTAGGCACGGGGGCTGTTAAAAAAAGCTCCCATGGATGGAGTGGACAGCTGTGATAGTTTTATTCTCTTTTCCTCCCCCCCTCTAGAGGCATGTGTCTGCTGATCTTTCGCATAACAACAAGCAGTTACAGTTATACAGCGCTTTTTTTTTTGACACTCAACATGCCTCACGGTAAAGGGAGGGGGGGGGGGGGGGGTGGGGGGGGGGGGACCTCACTAACCGCCACCAACCGCCACCAATGTGTAGCAGCCACCTGAGTGACGTACGGCAGCCATTACGCGCCAGAACGCTCACTCACCACACACCAGCTTGAGGTGGAGAGTGAGGAAGTGAGCAAGCCCAATTACCGTAATTTCCCGACTATTAGCCGCGGCTTATACATAGATTTTGCTACATTTCTTCAGATATGAGGTTAATACAGGGGGGCAGTTAATATGGTGTTAATTTGGTTTTGTTTCTTTTAACTTGCGTAAAACACTGTCCTGCGGCTTATACACAATGCGGCTTATATGCAGGAAATTGCTGTACACATGCATAATATTTCACCACTAAAACAGCACGACGGGAAAAAGATTGAAAGACTAGAGTGCTGATAGGTCAAGTATAAGAGGACGATGGGTTAAGGCACTGCTTCATGTGCCACTGGCGCTACTTTGGTGTAAGTTGTTATTTACTGATGATATATCATCAAGAGGAGGACCTAGGGGGGGGGTTGAGGTAACGTCGGCTTAAACACTGTCATTTCAAGGACACGGCTGCTGTTACTCCGTGTCCGAAAACATCTAATCCGGAGAACACAGTACAGTGGAATGCTTGGACAGGTTGCACAGGGACACACCTGTTTTTTTTCTTTTGTGCTTGTTTTGTTGTTGTTGTTGTTGTTGTTGTTTGTTGAAGCATTTATCCACAATGTTCCTAGTCTGATCGACTTTGTTTCCTCTCGGTTCTTTTTTTTTTTAATTTCTGGTGTTTGTCTGTGTTCCTCTGCAGGCTATTACGTTTGACCCGGAGACCCACCTCCCAGTCGTGGCAGACAGCTGCACGGGCTGCACTCTGTGTCTGAGCGTCTGCCCCATCATCGACTGCATCAGCATGGTTGCCAGGACAACGCCTTACGTACCAAAGCGAGGCCTCCCCGCTGTCGTATCCGTGCACTGAGAGAGCGAGAGAGAGAGGGAGAGAGGGAGAGAGAGAGCGTGAGAGAGAGATAGAGAGAGGGAGAGAGGTTCTCTTGCGATGTAAAGAGAGTAGAGCAATAAATACACAAAACAAAACAAAAGAGAAATATAGAAACGTGACAGAGCGTCTACATCAAAACATTGATTCTTCTTCATAATTGCAATGTGAAAAATTACCTTTATTATGTGTTTGAAAAAACACGCACACACTCGCACACAGCAGAGAAGAAAAGCTAAATAATTAGTTTGGAGAAATAATTGCCTTATACTCCCAAGCCAATTATCCAGAAATAATCATGCAGGCACAAATAGTTGCATTATTCTCAAACAATAGCAGGGCGATATGTCGTCCATCCATGCCCCCCCCCCCCACACACACACACAATACACACATACACACACACACACACACACACACATCCCCCCCCCCCCCCACCTTCATCCCTGGTTAAAATGACAATGAGAAGAGGGGAGGTTGAGTAATGGATGTTTATGCTGATGCTGGTTGGGAGGCCGATGTCAGAACCAAATACAACATGTCCCTAACAAGTGTTGCATTGGCAGTCCGTCCACACAGCCACACACACACACACACACACAAACCTCCAGCGCAGTAAAACGAGACATTATGTTGGCCGGGGAAATAATCCGCGGGACAAGGAGAGGTAATGAAGGGAGATGAATGGGGTGTTCCCTCCTCGGCCCTCGAACGTCGCGTGCCTTCATTGTCCAACCCTGGTCCATTTTCCTGGAGCAGCTGGAGCTGTTTTATGTCTCAATCTCTCCTCAGAGATCTACGGTGCTGCTGGGCTTTTTTTTTTCTTTACGTTATGTGCGTTAGGTGATTCAAATTGTAATCCATTGCTAGCCATTAGTAATACCTGTTATGTGTAAGCGATCGAAACCCTTTTGTTGTTGTTGTTGTCGTCGTTTTGTTCAGATTTCCGTAACGATTTTGGTTAATTCCTTGCGTGTTGGCCCATAAGTAATAATCACGGTGCACTATACTAGGAGACGAGTTTAGAAAAGGTCTCCTGATGATATTTCTTCCAGACATAGATATGAAGACTATGTGGTTTCACTGTGCAACAATATACCACTGGCAGCACAGACCATTTGTCTCAATAATACACCACGGACACGTGTCCCTGGCCCTGAGTGAGAGCATTAACCACCATCACTCAGGGCCAGGACACGTGTCCGTGGTGTATATGGATGGTATGTCGCTGCCAGTGGTATATTGTATGCAATGACAACCCACAGTGTTATTTTAGTCTGAAGAAATATCATCAAGGAGACACTATATAAAATGGGTCCAAGCAATCTTTGTCAATAACCGTGTTCTTATTAACTATAATTGCTCCCAGACATAAAATGAAAATGTATTAACTGGTACTGATAAAAACAATAAATAAAAAATGTATCCACCCTGATATTGTTTTGGTTTTGATATCTGTGTTTGTATGAGGTGCATGCATAATGCAACTGCTTAACTCTGACAAAACAACACAGCCTGAAGACTACTGAATGGCTATCTTGTGATTTCGTCAACCAGGGTTATGTTCAAGACGGAGAAAACACACTGAGAAGGCCATTGTTTACTTTCTTTCTGAAATGTATTCTGAGTCTGATAAAATCAATGTAAATATAAGTTTAATTTATTTTCATCTTCAAATGACTTTAGGTGGATATGCTGTGTTCACTGCCTTTTCAGGTGTTGTATACACGTCAGTGCTGATAGGATAGCACGTCTGGCACACTTATCAAACGAGAGGAAACTACCTTACAACCCTGTTGCACATTTTTGCGACAAAGCAAGTCCTTCAGTCAGGAAACTGTAGGAAAATGGAGCAAAACGTTTTGATTTCTAACTTATCCCAGGTGACTACATACCATACTATTCCTGTGATCACCTGTTAAGATGTAGAGGGAGCTGCCCAAAGGCAAACGTTTTAAAAGCCATTATGACTGACATGTAGGCATGCTTTAACTGAATAGCCATACAGTCTTATTAAAGGACCGTTCAAATCAAGAACGATAACTGTAACCATAAATGATAAAAAGCGTCCACACTCACCAACGATAAACAAAGTTTCTCCTTGTGTTAATGAATGTGATGGCTAAAACGTGATGGGTTCTGATTGGCTATTCGATTTTTATTGTTCTCGAAATCGCTCTGAAAGTGATCCCAAACGATATCGTTCTTCATGTTGTTATCATTACAGTTTATGTGTGAGTATTGTCTCGGATTTCGATTTTTAACCATTAACGTCCCTAAACTGTAGAGCACCAGAGGGGCACAGTACAGTACAGTACTCCATTGCCTATTAACTATTACTATTTCTGGCTGGATATACATCATGCCATATCACTGCATTCTTTTCTGTTGTATAATATACTGTACTGCATTGAAACTACACTACATCCCACATAATAACCTTTGCTATATGTGTCATAAATCACATGTCAGAGGTCAACCAATCAGGAATCAACATCATTAATTCAGATACTATTATTACACTATGGATGCGGAAAAGCAAAAAACAGAATCTCACAGATTCTCACAGATTTCACTGGATCCTCTGCCACCCAAACAGGTCCTACCAAATAATAATAACAACATGACAAGCACTAACTGATTATTCGACTGAGAGTAGACAGTACATCGGGGGGAGTCAAGGTTGAATTTTTAAGCACTGGGACGAGGAGAAGCCGGCGGCACCTAAGATGAATGGCAGGGGCATAGAGCAGCCTTCTCCCTGGTGGCGCTTTAGGCTTCTGGGGGCCACGGGTTAGTGTAAATGTTTACTCGCTCATTCACTGGACGGCGAGATAATTAGAATGACATTTAGCGACGCTTCAGGTGGAGGCTCCTCGAGCCCCCGGCCTCGGCCTCTGCATCTGCCTTCATGGCGGCGCCGCCGCCGCAGCACATCATTAAAAATCAACATGGCATCAATCTTTGGAGTGGCGACGTGAACCCGGGGCCAGCGCCAGTGTTCGCCCCCCCCCCCCCCCCCCCCCGACACGGTCGGTGGCACATGGCGGCGCGGAGGTGTGGCTGGTGTGCTTGCGAGCCGTCGCTGCGGCGATGTGGGCAGGCGACCTGACGAGAAGTTATTTTCCTATTTTCCACAGCGAGCTTCACCTGTTTTAACGGGAGGGTCGCCTTCTGAGCTCGTTAAAATGAATGCAGGAAGTATTCAGATGGAACCAACTCTGACTTGATCCTGATTAATACGTGGGTCTGTGTGTCTGTGTGTCTATGTGTCTGTCTCTGTGTGTGTGTGTGTGTGTGTGTGTGTGTGTGTGCGCCTGTGCCTGTGTGCGCGCTATGCATGGGATTGTGGACTGAGGCACCTGGATTGATTGAGAGTTGAGAAGTGAGCACTCCAGGATGTGCTGTGAGAATGGAGCAGATCCTGGGGCACCACTGCAGGCTGTCATGTGTAGACCTTGAAGATAAACCGCCAACAAGTGCTGCATTGGAAATAAGCATGGATCACATATGCACCGGGGGAAAAAAAATGTTATGGAAAATGTAGCAGGGAACTGCATTGAAAAAGAAAATGAATGCCCCCCCCCCCCCCCCACACACACACACCCCTAGTGTAGCTTGCAGCTGAATCCTGAGGTTAAGCAGAATTCAGATGGGCTGTAAATGAGTGAAGCGAAAGGTTCACCGAAGTGCTGCTGACCCTAAGTTGCTTGCAAGTCTTCCCACCATTTTGTATTTTTTTTTTTTGCATTATTTTTGTTCATTTGTACGCGTCAAAGTCCAATTTTTAATGAGGAAACTTGTGGCTGATAATAGGCTGTCTTTTTCTTTTACCAAAGAAATGGATCTCTCCTTATCTGCCAAAGTCATCCATTATCGGGGCATATGGACTTTAATGATGAAGGGGTGGAGGCTTAGACACCGGTTCAAACGAGTTCCTGGTTTAAAAAAAAAAAAAAAAAAGAACGGGAAAGTGCCTCCGTCGAGTTGTGAAGCGTGTGGTCTTGTTTTTGGCATGAGCTGAAAGTGCTAATTTGGAGCGGAGGGAGAGTGCTGTGGCCGCGGAGTGGACCCACACTCAGCCTTCGCCTGCAGCTCCTCTGCCGCGCGCCGGCTACATTAACAAGGGTTAAAGTGGGATTTTGTAAAGGTGGCCCAACCGTCTCAGACAATTTGTCGGGATTTGCGGCTAAGAAATCCCGCATCATGGATGGAGGGATGGGTATGGGGGGTGGGGGGTGGGGGTAGATTTTAGTCCTTTGCACTGTGTGTGACTGTTGATTGCATGATAATTTCGACAGCAGTGCGTGGAGCACTTGAAAGGACGCCGGGAGAGTGCACCGGGCGCGCTGACCTTGGTGAACCCAGCCATGTTGTTTTCAACCTAAAGGGGGGGGGGGGGGTGGATGTGCACACGCTATTAGCCCCCGCACACACACACACAAAGTTCCACCAAACTCATTCCATTTGATTCCAACCGAACGGCATTTTCTTTTTTTTTTATTGCCGTACCGCCGCTGCTGCTACCATGTCGCCATGGCAACAAACCCTTTATGGTTCGGATTCTAATCCCCCCCCCACCCCCCACCTGACATCCCCCTCCACCACGAGGCACATAATCACTCTCTCTCTCTCTCTGTCTATCTCTCTCTCTCCCTCTATCTCTCTCCCTCTCTCTGTCTCTCTCTCTCTCTCTCACACACAAACACAAACACAAACACACACACACACACACACACACACACACACACACACACACACACACACCGCCCCATCACCCACCCCACCCCACGCCCCCTCCTCTCCTGTCTTCTCTCCCGCTACCTTCTGTCACCACTTTTGCTGGAGCAGCACTTTGGCCGGAGTGATGGCCGGCGATGGCGGCGCGTCCCAGGTGAGACATTGGAACTTTTGGAGGAGGCCTGCCATTCATCAGGTCGCTGTAATGAACACAGGCATTAGCTCATAGCGCCGTGTTTGTTTTCAAGCCCCGCTCCCAAAACGCTCCGCTCGATACTAGATCTCGGGCCTGTCTGCCCGGCGCTGGGGAAGAGGGCCGCTGAGAAATCGTTGTGTCTGACGTTAGGGGCTGCCAGGCCAGAATGATGGATAGATGGGCGGAGGGGAGAAGGTGAGAGGGGGGGAGAGAAAGGGGGAGTTGTGTGCACACAGCGCTGGGAGCTTTAATGGGCTGAGCAGAGTGGAGGAGAAACTTGGTTTGTCGCTTGTCTCTCTGTGTCAGTCCCCCTCTTGTTTCATCCATCCTATACACCCTTCATTCATTTCCTCTCATCCTTCTTTCATTCCTGTCCCTCTTTCTCTTTCTGACTCTCTTTCTTCACTTTGTTTTTGTTGCCCTCTTTTTTCATACCTTTCTCTTTCTTTTCTCTCACTCTTTCAATCTCTCCTGCGCTCTGTTTTTTTTTTCTTTTTTTTGTTGGTCCCTGTGAGAGTTTGAGGCCGAAAGCCCTTCATTCTCAGCCACCAGATTGTTGCCAGGGGGCTGTCATTGTCTTCAGCTTGACAAACATGGAGAGCAGAAACGGGGGAGGGTGAGAAATGAAATTACTGATAGAACGCTGCGAAGACAGAGAGGGGGCAGGCCCCAGCTATCTCTGTCCTCCTGGCCTCTCGTTTTATTTATTTCCACATTCCTCTGAATGTGAAGTTTTTCCGCCGAGCGCGTCGTGATGCGCACGGCACGCGGTGTTATTGTTGGAGCCGTTCGTTCAGACCCGTCTCCGCTCCTCCGTCGTTGAGCCAGGAATAGGAGTTGACATGCATGCATTGTGAGCTCTTCTCCCTCTCTTTTTCTCTCTCTCTCTCTCTCCTGTCGCTCCCCCTTTTCTCTTTTTTCCTCGCCGTGGCACTGTACTCATCTTTGCGTTTCAGAAGTGTCGGCAGGGGCAGACAGAGCTGGAGGATGCGGGGAAGGGAGGGTGGGTTGGGGGGTTGGAAGGGGGTGAGAGAAAGCATTCGGCGCAACGCTTCAAAGAGGACACGCTCCCTGGAACATGTATAGTAATAGAGGATCCACTCTAGTGTGTAATAATCAATTTGATTTTCTAGTGTGCATGCCTGTGTGAAGAGAATCCATCTCCCCTCCCTGTCAAAAGAAAAGAAAGCAAGAAGGAAAGAGAGAGAGAGAGAGAGAGGGAGAGAAAGAGGGGAAGAGGAGGGGGAGGGTGGGGTAAAGGAGAGGGAGAGATGGGGTGGCCCGGGGTAATTGTCAATTGGAAAAGTTTGGCTGCTTCCACTGTTCTGCCCTCCATGTCTCCTTTTCATTTGGCTCTGAGAGGGGACAGTTTCTACAGAGAGGGGGAAGAGAGAGACAGAGAGAGAGAGAGAGGAAGAGATAGACAGAAAGAGAGAGAGGAAGAAACAGACAGAAAGAGGGAGAGATGTAGAGAGAGATGCCTTTGAAAATCTGAACGCTGAACTGAAAAAAACAAAAACTGAAGAACGTGTGTTTCCTACAAGTGCCATTTTTACAACATGCTTTTTTATAAAACATGAGCTACAGTATAAGCTGGATGCCAAACACGAGTCAGTCACCTCTACCCTAGTGTACTGATATGGATGCTACCATGGATGCCAAACATGAGTCAGTCACTGATATGGATGCAAACTACCATGCGTAGGGTTAATAAAGGATCCATCCTATTGCAATTCTTTCCAAGTCATTAAAAATCGTCAGACGTGTTGTGTGATATTCTTTAATAATCTTCTTAAAGTGTTTTTTTTTTTGTTCATCTTTTTTAATAAGCAGGGTCTTGTTATTTCCAGGACAGGACAGGACCCTCCTGAACTGACCTCGCGTTGGTCTTCTTCTTTGTCTCAGACCACGTGATTGCAAATAATGGGCTTTTACGATGAGATTTTGGCCATCTTTAAGAAGCACTTTTAAAATGCACCGAGCATCACTTCACCTCAGTCCAATTCCCATGCATAAATACACCTCTATGACCTTCTGTCTGTCACACATACACTCACACATACACCATAAGAGTATAATAATGTTGACCTTTTCATCAGAACATTGTGTCAGACATTGGTGTTTATTAAAAACAAATAATGTCAAATGTCATGTTTTTAAAGGCAAAAAAGCTGAACAGAAAAAAACTAATCCTCAGAGAAACTTCATTAGCGGTTTGCACACATATTCCTTTGACCCATACATAGTGCAGGTTTTTCATGCAAAGTTTTTGGTAGTGTTGTACGCACGCATGTGTAATGTGTGTGTGTGTGTGTGTGTGTGTGTGTGTGTGTGTGTGTGTGTGTCTTACCTCAGAGGATAGTTAGGCTCTGGTGTTTTCAGCATATTGGCTTTTTTCCTCACGGCGGATCAGACTCAAAGGTCACTCAGGGGAAGTGGCGTTAGAGCCCAATCTGCCACCCAGAGCCTGAGAGGTGAGGACAGGCTGGCATTTGCCCACGGTGGCCTAGAACTGGGTCACTGCCGATGCTGCCAAACTGATCACAGATCAGATCCGCTCTCCAGTCCGAGTCCTATAGTCATTATAGTCAGAGGTGGGAAAACTCCAGCTTCAGTGAGTACCATGTATTGGTTCTGTACCTGTGCATTTAGCACAGATGATCTCTTCAATTAGCTGCTCTACCTACTGTAGCTGAAGAGTTGTGCTAATTAGAATCAGCTGGTTTAAGTGAATGGTTGGCACAGATACTGTATGTGGTACTGTAGGTCTTTTACTCACTGAAGCTGGAGTTTTCCACCTCTGATTATAGTATAGTGTGCCGGTGTTGGATCTTTAATCAGGTAGAGTGAGTGACTAAGAGTCAGCATCATGTGCAGTATAGGAATAGGAGGATGCACAAATATAAAATCACACTTTCTCCACTATATCTAACTAACACTAAAGGAACTTTCCAAAAGGGTACAGTGTGACAAGGAAAAAACTCTTAAGTAAGTAAATAAAAATGAGGTGGAAATGAGATTTACAACCTTGCTCTCATCTTTCCTTCTGTCTTTCTTTAAAACTGTAAAACAATGGAATTGACCGGAAAGTCCACGGCAGAACTGTGCCAGGTCCGTTCCAGATCCGGCTGCTGTACAGGAGCCAGGCCCACGCACTCCTAAGGCTTTTCAGTGTCAGCCAACAGAGGGCGCTTCACTCTCCGAGTCCATGGGAGAGAGTGAGAGGCAGGCAGGCGGGCAGGCTAGTGAGGAGATGGTGTGACACAAGAGGGAATTGTGGAGGGATAGAAAAATAAAAGCTTTTCTCTGCCCCCCATCCCCCTCCCCCTCCCCTCCCTTTCTCTCATGCATTGCACAGATTCACAGATTGCCACCAGTCGCTTAGCATTCACTGTAAACTGTTACCTTGATTTTTCGGGCCTCCACAGAAAAATGTCATGATGAAAAGTGGGAAATCAAATGTATAATTTCATCCCAGAGAACAGAAGTGTTTTCACACTCGGTGGTAATGAGCAAGGCTGTGGCTATTTGGAGAGGGTGCTAAGTATGTGGCGCTCAAATGGGAATTGAAGCCTTTTTTTTTTCTATCAATATTTTGGTATTCTTTCACTTTATTTCCTTTTCTTTCTCCTCTTTTTCCTCTCCCCGCTCTTTCTTTCCTCATTTCTGTTTGTTTTTTTCTCTCCCTGTATTTCTTTCAATTAACAACAATGAAACTTTAAAAAAAAGAAAAGAAACTCTACTTTCTTAACATGCATTTATATGGTTATTTTGACATTTAAACGAAACAGATAAATAAACCCACGAATATAGAAATAGCCTGGCATTAAAAAAGAAATAGTCTTGCGGATTGCGCCATGCAAGCATAAAGCAGAGACAGTGTCTACAGGCAGAGTGTGACATTTTGATTGAGATACTCTGTGTCTGATAACATGCAAATTCCTGCCGAGGACCACTGGCTGGCCGGGCATGTGTTTGTCTCTCTTCTCTTTTCGTTTCTCTCTCTGTCTCTCTCTCTTTCACACACATACACACACACACACACACCCTCTCTCTCTCTCTCTCTCTGCTCTACTCAATGATGCATGATGCTATCTATTACATTACTGCATGTATTTGCATTCTCCGTCTGTGGCGGGCATCTTTAATAATATCACAACACATGCAGCCCTGCAGAGAGGGCCTGGTGATGGAATCAAAGGCTGTCAGCTAGCAGGAAAATAACAGAGTCTGTCACCGAAGGAGGAGGGAAAAAAGCCCAGAGAGGCAGCCCATCTGTATACACACAAACCAGGCAGAGCAATGATATCTTCATTTCTCTACTGTTTGGAACAACAAAGGGCACCTTCAAGCCTGGTTATTTAATACGATATTATAGGTCTGTCCAAGAAAAGCGCAATGTGTGGGAGTTGATTTCACTGTGATTGAGTTGCAGTTTGCTTTTTTTTTTTTTTGTAGTTCCTAATCTGAACAATGGACTGATTAATTGCATCTGAAACATAAAGAGAGCTAGCTCCCAACATTCATTCAAATGGGCATCTACTTGCTTTTGACTCAATATGCTGATTTTAACGTCTCATTTCGGCATGATGATTGTGTATATGAGAGAGCCCAACAAAACAACACCCCTCTCTTTTCTCTCTCTCTCTCTCTCTCACTCTCTAGCATTGATTTCTGGAGGGTGTTGTGGCGCAGCGGTGAAGGAGTGATGATGGCGGAGGGGTGGAGGGGTGGAGCGGGGTGGGGGGGGGGGGTGTAGGGGTGGAGTGTTGACCTGGGGGCCCCTCGTCATTACCAGTGACAGGGGGGGTCAACGTGGAGGGTTTATTTGTGCAGAGTCCTCCTCTCTGTGCAGTGAAATGAATAGAGGAAACCAAAGTGCTCTGATGGTCAGGAGATGGACGAGGAGAGAACGACGGGAAAGCGAGCGGCGGGGGGAGACTCACAGGAAGTCCTTGACAGCATTTACGCTGGGTTGCGCTCAAGAGTCAACAGTTGATGAAATTCCCGAGAATTACAATATCCATTACTATACTGAAGAAAGAAACACCTTCTGCACACAGTCAGGACAACTCGAGCTGAAATAACAATGCAGCGTATTCGCCTCTGCTTTCATTATATCCCATTTATCTACTTTTCTATTTGCGTTCTTCATTGCGTTCTCAAAATGGTTAGAAAGCTGGACATTTTATGGATCTCATTTGTTTTGTCATTTACAGAGAAGCAAGTGACTGCGAACAAGTGTATGTGAGTGAGTGAGTGAGTGAGGGTGTGTTTGTGTGTGTGTGTTTGTGTGTGTGTGTGTGTGTGTGTGTGTGTGTGTGTGTGTGTGTGTGTCTGTGTGTTCACTTCCCTTCATACCTCCATCCACTCATGAGGTTCCGGGCGCTGGAGAGTGTGGGGGTGAACGTGGGAGGTTCGAGGGGGGGGGAAGTGGTGGTGATTGTGGTGGTGGTGGTTCCTCCGTCCATCAGTATAATTGTCTCGAGCCCTGGAAGTTATTTTCAGCCGAGAAAAGGTTGGTCCCTTTTGTTATCACACAAAGGACGGCCACCCTTGCCCAGATCCGCTCTGCCTTTGAAGAGCCAGTGGCCAGAGAGAATTACCTCAGCGCCATCTTTGGTATCCTTGTGAGGAAAACAGAGAGAGAGAGAGAGAGAGAGAGATAGAGAGAGAGAGAGAGAGAGAGAGAGAGAGAGAGAGAGAGAAAGAAAGGAGGGTTTTGATCTGGCCTCCTCACATCTCCATGAGTCCTCGGCGAGTCGAGAGCAGGTGTTACGGAGACTTTCGTCTGACGCCGGCCTCACCGCAGTCGTCTGTTTTTTTTTTCGGGGAGCCGTAATTGCCCTCCCCACCTTCCCCTGGCGGAAAACCTCTGCCTGTCTGTTGTGTTGTTCCCTTCACCGCCATGTTAATCCCCCTGACAAAGTCGATATTTCACAGGAGGTTTTGTTGCTGCCCTAAACGCCAGGTTACCTGGCGCTTCCCGCGACAGCTGCTGTCACTCAACCGGGCCTTGTTGCGACCTTTGACATGACGCGTGACAGTGACACATCTTGGCACCAACAAACCTCCGGTAAGACATTAAAGCGACAAAAAAAATGTCACTAATGTGCCAATTTATTTGTAGGACGAGTTGCTCTGCAGCTTTTCCCTGGATTCTCACAGGCTAGTAGCCTATACCGTACCATGGCTACAACAGGCTATACAGGAACAACAATTCAGAATTGTTCATATACTATAGTCAAGTGTGTGGACTTCTTAAACAAGCTCTCTTCATATATTGACAGACGCAAATGAGTGTGAGAATGTACTCCTTATTCTATTACCATGTAAATGTAAGCACATCCACCCAGAGCACCAGTGCAATACAGAGCATCAAACATCAATATATCAATAGAAATCGTATAAAAAGCTCGAGCAATTCCATACATTTGATTCTAAATTCACTTTCACCTCCAAATGGCTGCAATCCCACCCTGAGCTCTTGTGGCGTGTTTAATATTCATTGCTTTGTCCGGCGCTTAAGGATCTCAGTTCATTTGTTCACACGTATCTTTGCTTTAATAGCATGAAAGTATATGCATGGGAAAATGCGATTGTTATGTCAGAGAAATCAAAAAGCACTTTTGGAACCAATTGCCGTGGTTGTGCTATAGGCAAGGCCCACTCATCTCTGGCTTTAATATTTGCCTGGGGGAGATGACAGCAAACAAGCTGGGCTATGTTCACAAGTATATGTATATTCAATAGGGTATTGATCCCGTGTCGACCCTCTCTCCTGTGGTTTCACTGGCCACCAAGCCCCCCAGGCCCCTTTTCAATTTCCCCAGACAGAGGGAGTCCAAAACAGAGCAACTAACATTTGACTTATAGCAACCTCAATATAGCTCATCCTCCAATCTGTAACAATTTTACAATAAAAAAAAAGAACAACAAACACAGAATGTCAGACACAAAGGCCACATTTTTGTTTTCTGGCTCTCAACCAGGTATTTATTTGAATTGAATTATCACCAGGTCCAGCCCCCCCTCCCCATGAGCCTGGCCCTTGACATCCCCTCTCTCTCCCCCGGTTATCAGTGGCACCGAGTTTCCAAACAGTGCCGGCTGTGAGCGTGCTCAGTCCCAGTCATGCGGACAGGAGAGCCGCGCCTCATTTGCCTAAGGTACCGCAGTCTGGCTAATGGCAGCGCAGGGCTCTGCCTGTGGACTCAAGCAGTTTCATAGAGCCCCGAGGCTCCGCAGGGAAGCCCCAGCCTCCCCCTAAAACCCTCCTCCCCCACCTCCACCCACCCCCATGCACACTAACCCCCCCCCCCCCCCCTGCCCAGCCCACGTCTACCCCACCATCCCACCCCCCGCCCAGCCGTGCTCGGATGGCTGCCCGGGCTGGGCACTCTGCCGCCAGGCCACAGCAGAGCTGGCGTCAGCCGCCGCTACAAGGATTTTGGCAACGGCCCGGGCATCATGCATCATTTAAAAAACCTGCTGGAATTCCCATGATTCTCTGGCCAGGGTTATTTATTAGAGGATAAGGGGAGAGGGGGTGAGAGAGAGGGAGAGAAGAGGAAGAGAGAAGAGAGGGAGAGAGAGAAGAGAAGAGAAGCGAGAAGAGAGGGGGGGAGAGAAGAGAGGAGAGAGAGAAAAGAGAAGGGCAGGGAATAAGGGGGAGGGGTTGCGGGATGCTGTGGTGGGGTGAGGCGGACACACAGAGGCAGAGAGGATGACACACATCCTGCTGGCTCATCAGGGACAGACCTGCATTAAGCCGTGCGGCTCCTTCGCTCGTTCCCCCCCCCCCCCCCCCCTCTCTCTCTCTCTTTCGGGGGGGTAGAAAAATAAATAAATAAATAAATAAAAGAGTTAAAAAGGATCCATTGTTTTTAACGCAGATTGGCGGAAACCCTTTTAGCGGCTAATACCCCCCAGTTTGTCCCAAAAGCCATCAATTAAGGCTGCGCTAAAGCCCTGACTCACTGCAACCTGCGCCTCGGCGCTAACGGGGGGCCGTAGGAGGGAGAGAGGCCTTTTAGAGAGTGCGGCAGAAAGCAGATGTTCCCAAAGTGGTCCCCGGACGGACCTGCTGATGAATGCTAATGGACGTGATTACCACAAAAAAGGCAAATGGACTCTCTCTCTCTCTCTCCCTCCCTCACACACACACACACACACACACACACGCGTATTGCACACGCACGCACACACACACACACATATGTACTACACCCACACACAAACACACATGTGAGTATACAGTACACACGCAAGCCCAGAGCAAGCGGCCGTGTGTGGCAGCACCAGGTGGACAGGGCTGGTGAATCAGAGCCCATGCTGTGTGTGTGTGGACCACGGGAGGGTTTGGCTCCCAGAGCTGTGTAGTCTGCGCAGCTCACACTTAAAAACAGCTCCCGCAAAAGACAGAGAAAAGACTTAGATAGAGTGCAAAGAAATGGACAAAAAAAAAAAGAACAACCTGTGTGCGCAATGCTGTTCTACTGTACATAGGATGGGTTTCCCCGTTGTCTGAGCTCTGGCTAACAGGTTGTGTTTGTGTCTGTCTCTGTGTGTCTGTATCTGCTGTGAGTGTGTGTGTGTGTGTGTGTGTGTGTGTGTCTTTGTGTGTGTTTGCGTCTCTGTATCTGTGCGTCTGTTTGTGTGTGTGTGTGTGTGTGTCTGTATCTTTGTCTGCGTGTGTGAGTGTGTGTGTGTGTGTGTTTGTGTCTCTGTATAGGTGTGTGTGTGTGTGTGTGTGTGTGTGTGTGTGTCTGTCTGTGTGTGTCTGTGTGTCTGCGTGTCTGTGTGTGTCTGTATCTTTGTCTCTGTGTGTGTGTCTTGTCTGTGTAACACTATGGAGAGACTGGAGTCGTCATGGAGAGCCACTTCAACTATCTAAAATGTCTAATCAATGAAACGGGAGGGCGGAGAACTCTAATTACCTGCAGCAGTGGTGCCACAGCACCAGAACAAAGATCTCCATTTTCCTCCACCCTCTCGCTATACCCAGGCAGGCGCCACTCTGCACCACGCATGGATCCGGAGGGGACTAGACAACATTTGGTGACTGCTTCAGTGGCGGGGCAGAGATGTGTGGAAAAGCGCGGCGTCGTTAAAAGTGCCGTACCGTGCCGTGCCGTGCCGTGCCGTGCCGTGGTGTGGTGTGGTGTGGCGTGATGTGGTGTGGTGAGGAAGAGGTGGAGTAGGTGGAGAAAGAGTGGTGGTGGAGCCCAGGCAGGCAGGCAGGCAGGCAGCACAGGCAGGCAGGATGGCAGGCAGGCAGCACAGGCAGGCAGGATGGCAGGCAGGCAGCACAGGCAGCACAGGCAGGATGGCAGGCAGGCAGCACAGGCAGGCAGCACAGGCAGGCAGGCAGCACAGGCAGGCAGCACAGGCAGGCAGGCAGCATAGGCAGGCAGCACAGGCAGGCAGGATGGCAGGCTGGAGCTCTGCTGTGCGCTCAATGACCCTGTGCTGGGAGAAGCCCGGCGGAACGAGACTCCGCCACTGATCCCACCTCATCTCACTCTGCTCCTGGGGTGAGGAGAAAGAGACGGAGGGAGAGAGAGAGAGAGAGAGAGAGAGAGAGAGAGAGAGAGAGAGGGAGAGAGGGATGGTTAGATACTGAAAAGGGGAAAAGAGAGCAAAGGCAATGAAAGAGGGGTTAGTTAGAGGAAGGAATGGAAAGATGAGAAAAAAAAGAGAGAGGGAGAGAGAGGGTGAGAGAGAAAGCAAGAAACGAAAAGCAAAAGGCAATGAGAAAGGGAGAGGGAGAGAGGGATAGAGGGAGGGATAGAGTGAGGGATAGAGCGAGGGAGGGAGGGAGGAAAACAGTTGTGCTTAGCAGGGTGAGCGCCGGGGGAAGCGACTGAAGCGTCGGCGTGTGAGTTGGGGCGCAGGCGAGGTGCTGGGGGCCCCCCCGCTGAGCGCAGCATCCTTCCCCCTGTGGGGATGAAAAGCAGCCTTAGGATTATCCACCCACCACCCCAGCTACTACTACTACTATCTGAACCCCCACCCCTGCACCCCCGCACCCCTACCCTCACCCCCTCACCCCCCCATCCACCCAAAGTCCCTCAGCAGCCAGAGCCAGAGTCACTTAGCTCCAGCATCCCAGCATGTGTCTGTGTGTGTGTGTGTGTGTGTGTGTGTGTGTGTGTGTGTGTGTGTGTGTGTGTGTGTACAGCGGCAGTGGGCCTCCATGCTGCCTGTCCCGATGCGCACTCCCACACTCTGGTATGGTCCTTCCCTCACGCTATAGTGCCTGCCACCAGCTCCACACCACCACGGAAGCTCCTGCAGAAGTCAGTGGGTCTGTCCAAAGAGCAGGTGACTAGCCATAGCCTTGTGACCTTTGAGGGCAGCTCGATGGTGTTTTAAGCCCCCAACCAACGTCGTCTTTCAGGCAGCACTGCCATCGTGAACTTGCACTTAATCCTAACCCTAACCCTAACCTTCACCCATGCCTAAACCTGGGAGGCAGTGCTTACTTGAAGACAGCGTTGGGGGCGTAAAACACCCAGAAATTCAAGAGCACAGGATCTACACATAATGTAAAGCACAGAATGGGGCCTTTACTGTACATAACATGTATGACAGAATCTATTGGGATACGTTACAGAAAATACAAATCGGAAATAGGTATGTAAACTGTTTTTTTTTTTTTTTTTGTTCTTTCCCTAAATACAAGAAAAGATCCAGCCGTCTTCAGGGCCCATGGAGCCAAACTGCTCTGAGTTCAGAGCACGGAAATATCTGCAGTGTTAGGAAAGGTCATTTGTGTAGCCTCCCTGCTGTGCTCCTCAGACCATCGTAGCTCACCTTCTCAACCGACCACCCTTGTCTGTGTCAGCCATGTTCAGAATGGCTCATCACCAATATGTCACAACCAGGATGCGAGCGAATTCTCAAAAAAATCAACAATCAACACTAATGAATGCATTGTACTTTGGAAAAAAAAACAGTTCAAGGAGCACTGATAAATTGCCTGAAAGCACATTCAGAAACAAACCTTGCTGTGTTTTTTTTTAATTGCTCAATAATGCTAGAGCTCATAATTGTCTCTGGACCTTCGGCCCCAAGGATGTCTGGGCCAGTGGGACTGTGCTGGGCTTGTAGGATTGCATCTCTCTGTGATGGTTGACTCACTGAATAGGCCCTTTTGGTTGAAATTCCATTTTCCCAACCCTTTTGTAGCTGATTTTTAATTAGCTGCATAACATTTTCTGTCTTAATTGTGGGTCAAAGTTCTTTTTCTTCTGCCACAAGTATTAGGAAAATGGAGAGAGTTAATTGGGTTTTCTCACTTAAGATCTGGGCTAAAAAAAAAGGAGGAAAAAAGACTCTCTGCCACAAATATGTGATGCAAATTTAAGCAAAAAGTCAGTGGAAGAGAAGTGCTTTTAAATGTCAGTAATTGTGAACCTGACTCATTTGGCTGCTCCTTTCTATCCCACCCCCTCCGCTAAGGGTTTCACCACATCACCTTTTCTCCTATACAGCACCCAACAGCAAATTACATCTAATTATCCAGAGCTTCAAATGTGCGAAAGTAAAAAGGGAACTAAAGACTAAACTACTTGCTTCCTTCCTCACAACATTTTTTGTGCTTGTTTAGGTGGAATACAACTGGGACCAGCGCGCCCAAAATATGTTAGTATATCCTCCTTTTTGCATGTGAATCCAGCAACTAACTGGCTGCCACTTTAAACATGTTTGACGACACAAAATGCTCAGTGGTAAATGTGTTTTGTGTGCCATGGTATATCAAAGGTCTCCCATTGCTTCCAAGGAAAAAGGATATGGAAGGTGGTTTTAAAATTGGCCAACACTGACAGAGACTATTTTTTTTCCATCCTCAAGCTCTGTTTCTGTGCAAAGTTTCTGCGTTGGAAATCCTGTCAATTAGATGAAGCAAATATACATTACTCCACACAGTGCCTACTCAGCGGGGGGTTGGGTTAAATTAATTACCATCGCACCGAGAACCAACAGCTATATTTGGCAGAAACATCT
The DNA here is from genome assembly GCF_963854185.1 of Sardina pilchardus. Lineage (NCBI taxonomy): Eukaryota > Metazoa > Chordata > Actinopteri > Clupeiformes > Clupeidae > Sardina > Sardina pilchardus. The sequence continues at coordinate 9,248,171 of NC_085012.1, forward strand.
CTCTTCTTTTTTCCATATGTGATCTAGGCAATTACAGGAATCCGAGGCTTACAAATGCAATTTCTTATCAACATCCAAGACACACGGCGAGTCTGTGTATCATTCTTGTATGAAAGGGGGTTTAAAATGTTAATTGGCCACAAAACCGGTTGCCATAGCAGCTGACGTCACATGTTGAAGTTTGACAATGAAAGGGGGCATGTGTCCCTTTGAAGGTGGGCTGGCGAATTGTGTTCGGTGACAAAAGCTGGAATCGCAAGAAAGCCAAAGACACCCTTCATCATTTCAAAGAGTGTGAGAAAAAAAAATGCATGAAGAGATAGCCTCGACTGGCCTCGTCATCTGCTAAGCAAAACACGTCTCTGTAGTGATCTCCACTGATTATGTGGGTGAAGCTTATAGGATAGGCCTAATATGTGTGATACAACCATGATTATGATTTGATTTCATATGGGGAAAGTCCCTGACCTTGTCATCTACTGTCTTTGAGAGAAGAAACCAAGCCTGCCTCTATAGTGACACAACATGAAACAGTTAATCTATATGTAAACACTGTATCCAAACAATCAGTAAAAAAAAAGGTCCACACTGTATAGGCCTACATGAGACTGTGCCAGCATCACATCAGTAGTATTTATTTAGACAGTAAATAGAGACACCTGGATCATAATTAGTTTAAGCAATTTTCATTAGCAAATGCTTTATAAAAGTCAGTGACATTTGGCGGCGGCATGGGGGGGGGGGGGGGGGGGGCTTATCAAATTGTACCCTTAAAGGGAATGTCACAGATATTTACTGCAGTAAAACATTATTACACCTTTGTCACGTGGAATCAATGGAAAGACAATTACAGCACCTCCACACATTGATCTGACTCGTGCTCCAAGTTACTCTGTTAACACCAGACGTAAAAGCGAAAATGAACACAGGAGTGTTATCAAACTGAAGCCCTTCAGAAGAATTGGACCCTTTTCACTATTCTGCCATGTATTATTAAAAAAATAAAACAGCGGTTTCTCCCTCTCATCATTCACACAGGCATTCTCTAATAGAAATGTGGCAGACTTTACGACATTCCAACATATTTCAAGCTACTCCTTTACACTCGTGTCTATCTATAGATTTCAAAAAAGGTGTCAAAAGAATCAAACCAGAGGGACTAGTAAATCCAGAATCAGCCCCCTTGTTGTCAAGACAATATGATGCTAATTTTGACATTGGCGGGTATTCCATTGGGATGAGGCCCCTGACGTGCACGGGCGTGTTTCTCTCTGGTGTACATAAATCAAACTACAACCAAAGACAAACAGGAAACAGATTTCCCCGCGACCCTGCCAAGGTTAATTTGAGCGTACTGAACCATCCTAGACAGGCCTGGTCAGGTTTTGATAATAAGATTGTTGATAAGTGTCCCATTGGTCATTGAATAATATACTCTTTCAAATCGCATCCCGTTATAAATATATATCTTCCGCCTTTCTAAGAGGCATAACAAGATCTTCATGGGTGACAGATGCTGAATATTTCCAGTTCTGTTGCTATGCCATTGGCCTCCATCGCCGTGTATTGCACAATGGGCACGTTCTCAAGAGGACTGAGTGGTTCCTCACAGTCGCCGGAGAATAAAGCCACACTAATGTTAATGGACACACATGCACAGCTCCCAGTAATAAACTCATTAGAAAGCGCCAATTAGACCCCGGGTTTTGTTGTGGATACCGTCGCCTGGGAGAGCATGTTACAAGGCAAGAGTATGTCTGGGCTTTGTGGGGAAAAAAAAGGGAAGAAATACACCTCCGCCTGAAGCCTTTTGATTCGGATGATAAACACTGGAACCTCTTCTTTCAAAAGGTCTGCTGTGACTTTTTCGTATTGTCTCTGTCTCGGATTGTTTTAGACGCTGTGAAGGTCTCCAAGGCCCATCTGTCTATTTGACTTGACAATGGCTGCAGCAAATAACTTATTTTGTTGTACTGTGTATGCATCCTTAACGAGAAAAATAATTAAGGTGTACACAAATACTCACACACGATTTATTATATACAAGGATACTGTAACTGTGGAAAGAGGACCATAAAGAGGAGCGTAAAGAGTGCCGTTAGCCTACTAATGAAGATAAATCATAGCACACACACGTACTCACAGCAGGGGAGCACATACTGTATGTTTATTTGAATGCAATGTTACGAAATGTTGAGAAAAAAAGGTGGATATCTATCTAACTATTTTTTTATTATGTTTCATGTTTTCCTTTAACTGCTTCACCTTTTCCTCAAAGGGTGTTCTGCAATGTACCCTTCAGGAAGATTGGATCGGTGATGATGACGACCCCCCCCCCCCACACACACACACACACTTCCCCGCTCAGGGGTTAATGTCAAATCCACTGCCACCCGCGTCCCTGAGAGGAGAGAGAGAGAGTTCTGGCTGTATGTCATTGTGCCGGTAATCTTCTCATTAAACGAATCCCTCTGGAACAAAAAAAAAAAAAATCATGTTCATGATGACCAATTAGCTGTCGCTTTAGAGACGCATGTGCGGTCAACCTTTCGGCTCGGCGCGCATCTAAATTTCGCCATCAAGGTAACGCGGACGCGCATTAAGGCCAAACATTAGTCGCCGTGGTGACTTGAAAATGAAGGGAATACATTTCACAGATGAGTGAGGATTCAAGTGTGGCAAGGCCAAAGACATGCCGCACGCACAGTGTCAAAAGACCCACACTGGCAGTGGCAGTGAATAGTTTGCACATAAAGGCAATGATTAATGGAATCCTGTGTTTCACTCTCAAATGGTGTTTGGCTTGCAATCTGTGATAGAACATTCTGCAATGTCCTCAATGCCGATCGGTTATGTAATGTCAGAAAGCCACACATTTCTGTGCTTTTCTTTGCTTTTCATTGCGGATTGTGGAGAGGTGCTATAGCATTTAGAGCTTGTCCACTCAGCAAACATCAGCTGTAGCATCTAGCTTCACCATAAAAAAAAACAGTTTATACTTGAAACCTACCCAAATCATTCTTATTATATTAGTCGACAAGGAGGATCTCTGCTGTTTTTCCAGTCTCCTCTGTCTTTCCCAGGTTCTGCATAGGTAAGGAATTGACTACTGTAAGTGAAAGAAAACATGGATTGCTTTTAGTGAGTAAATCACCTTGGGACATTTTGTAGGGATTTCTAGTAGCTATGAGTTCATCCAATCCAAACCCAGGACATAGAGTGCACTCCAAATAGTTCAAGGATTGGCTCAATAAAACTTCGATAATTCAATGTTAACATACTGTGAGTTTATACTGTCATGAAGGGCTAAAAAGTTGTTATAATCTTTGCCTGTCTGACATCCAAATTATTAAATGACACCAGATTTTTAAGCATTCTCAACAGGCCATTTAAGAGAAAACCTAGAGTGCACTGTACTGTTGAATACACAATACACAACAACAAACACTCTTTGTACACTTCACCAATAAATGCATTCCTGTTTCAAAGAACTGGTGCAACCTTCCAAGCAATGGGTCTTTAAATGCCCTCCGACCTTAACCTTAGCACCCCCCCCCCCCCCACCCCCCCCCCCACACACACACACACACACACACACACACACACACACACACACACCCTCCTCCTGGCCCGTCCATATCACAGGCACCATACGACAGGAGGGGTGGCACAGGCCAGCGGAGGAGAAGAGAGGAGCAGCCCTATCTGGCCGAAGAGCCGCCGTGTTGTTGTGAGCGACACGGCACACAGCCCCGACGCCAGATGAAATGATCCGTGTCAGAGAAGCGTCGTGACATATGACAAGAGGCTTCGGGAGAGCTTGAGGAATGAACGTTGGCCCCCGATATTGACATCGTGCGGTGGGGGAGAGAAAAAAAAAGAGAAGGAGACTTGCCATAGGCAAAATATCCACCGAGAAACAGTGCAATAACCCTATAATGTTGGATGACACGGCTCAGCTGAGGGAAAGAAATTGTGATAGAAATAAATAAACTCTTGGGAGGGGAGGGGGAGTTAATAGTTTTCTTTATGGCATAACTAGGTTATCCTCCACAACAGCAATACACCTCATATCGCTCCACATCTTCACCCACCACTCTACACACACGCAACAACAACAAAAAAACCTTCACATAAATGATTCAAATATGTGTAGGAGTGGGATCATTTGCATATAGATAAAAGTCAGTTTAATTTTGTAAATTACCCTCTTATACAGCCATCTCAAGGATTTCTCTTTAATCTTCAAATTAATGTCTTGGTGACTTCTTTTTTTTCTTTCTTACCTTCCCTTCCGAACATGTGACAGGGAAGAGGAGGAAGAGAGATAGGTGTGTGTGAGAGAGAGAGAGAGAGAGAGAGAGAGCGAGAGAGAGAGAAAGGAAGAAAGAGAGAGAGGGGAAGGAATTGTTGAAGACAGGGAAAAAAACCTAGGAGGGAATGAGAGTGGGGGTACGTGGAGGTGGTGCTGGTGGTGGTGGTGGAAGTGGTGGAGGTGGTGCTGGTGGTGGAGGGGGGAGATGGTTTCCTATTCATGCTACACCTCCCTGTAATTAATAGATTATTTACACATGCACACTCCTGTCATCCCCCCCCCCCCCCCCCCGCAGCTCATTACCTCCCTGACCTCTCCTCTCGGCTCCTCCGCCACCTCGCTGACCACTGTCAGCAGGGAGAGAGGGAGCGAGAGAGGAGGAGGAGGAGGAGGAGGAGGAGGAGGAGGAGGAGAGGGGGAGAAAAGAAAGGCAGGAGGGGAGAGCAAGAGATGGGGGGAGAGGATATGGAGAGACAGAGAGAGGGAGTGGAGGAAGAGAGAGAGAGAGAGAGAGAGAGAGAGAGAGAGAGAGAGAGAGAGAGAGAGAGAGAGAGAGAGGTAAATGGGGCATTCAGGCCACATCAGGCCGTCCGAGGCTCTGCGCTTTTTCCCGGTGATCAGCATGCATATTCCACCGACAAGACGACCCTCGCTCTGGATGGCGTGGAGGTGAAAACAGCCAGAGGCCCATGCTGTCGACGATGAAAAGCTCTCTGCAATTATTCCACGGACACCAGAGAGAAAGAGGAGCAGGAAGTGAAGGGGGGGGTGTGGGGGGCAGAGTGAGGAGGGAGGTGATGATGGGGGCAGGAGAGAGTGAGAGAGCGTGAAAGACAGAGAGAGAGAGAGAGAGAGAGAGATTCTGTCTGGTCCACGGATGAGGACAAAGGGGAAAAAGGTCTGGCTGATTAAATGGGGATCTAATTGTGGGATTTACAGGGATTTGATTGCGAGATTCACCGCCTCCTCTCCTTCCCATCCCTTCGCATAGGGCCGCTCCCATTAAATCAGGCAGCGGCAGGTCCATTTCATGGCCTTTTGTCTGAGCTCCACGTTTTTTTTCCCCCCTTATCTGCCTGTGGTGAAGGAAAAACCCGGATCAAAAGTCGATCTTTTAACGTGATAATCTATCAAAAGAGGAGGAGCGGGGGGTGGCTGTAAGATAAAAAATGTGAGATCTTATTTCTTTTTCCCACCATGCGGCCGAAAAGAAAAGGGAAACTTCAGATGAACTCCATTCGCGTTCTCTTCGCAGGCTGTGTAATCCATACCTAATGCGCGGCAGGTCCCGAGCGCCCGGGTTAAGAACCGCTCTCCAGCATCCCTGATAGAGGAGAGACCCAGAGGGCAAAAACATGCTAACATAACGCTCCTGCTTCGCATGTTATACCTCACACATAATCACTACAGTCATCTTGCGTGTCACCAACTGGCACGTTCCTTTGTTGCCGCCACGCGCGCCTCTATTGTGAGTGGACCCCGTTGCATCAAACGAGAAACGCCACCTTTTGGAGTGACCTTGTGCTGTGCTCGTGGTGAAGGATGAGCCGTGTGCAAGGACGGGGACACATGAATAAGCTATGTGCTTGTATGCGTATGTATGACTGGAACATGAAGCCTCTATTGAAGGTCCAACACATCACATTATATGCAGCAGAACAAGACAAGGTATATCAGTGGAGACTTTTTTATAACATTGCATTCATACCTTTTTTGTCCTCACACACACACACACACACACACGCGCGTGCGTGTGTGTGAGGAAGAGGGAATCGTGCTCAAGTACTTGTCTCAGCACAGAGCTTTTCCCACAACGGATCCCTCCATCTCCCGCTCCAATCCTGGAGCTTCACTGCATGCTGTAGCACACTGAAGCAACATGAAGACGTGCAAGCAATGCATAGCAATCTCAGGTATAGATACTGTATGTACATACAGTACATACCAAACACGATGCAATACACTGGTATACCAAAACACAGACACACACACACACACACACACACACACACACACACACACACACACACACACACACACACACACACACACACACACACACACACACACACACACACACACACACACACACACACACACACACACACACACACACACACGCCTAACTGTAACATGAGTGCCATGATGACACCGTGACGAAACGCGACACAGTGGCGCAGTGGGAAAAATAAAAACTGAACAATAGTACACGCGGTTTCACAAGAAACGCATAAACACTCAGGCTGCACGGTTGCCCTCCCAAATAGAGGCTTTGGGAGTGAGAGAGAAAAGGTGCACCATCCAGATCAATAGTGTCATTATCAGCGAGGGTGAGCTGAATTAGATGTCACAGCACCTGGGGGCAGCCAGGGATAGTACTGGGGTGGGAGTAGCCTAGCCGCTAAAAATGGCACGCATCAAGATTATGAAACTACAGTGATGGATTGAGACACCGCGGCCCCTTTAAGTGGAGAGAATTGCCCATGTGCAGAGGGTATGGATTAGCCCGTTACAGTCCCCCGCCACGCACTGACGACCAAGTAGCGCCTCGGCAAATGGAACACCACATCAAAACAGTGGGGTGAGCGGCAAGATCTCTATAAAAGGGAATGAGCAGCACCACTGGGTGGCTGAGTGGTGCTGGCGTGGGTTAGAAGGGGAACATCAGGGGACCAGACTTCTCATCCCAGACAGGTTTGCCACAGTAATTTCTTTATTCGCAAAAAAATGTGTGCCATGTTCGCCTGTGCGGTAGCGACGGGCGGCATGCTTTTAGGCAGAGTGGAGACGTAGGCTACTGCAGCAGGCGTTGGCCAACTTTTGGTGAGTCTTTGATGGAGAATGGATACAAATGTTTGTGGCCCCATGATCCATCGGCTAGACTATATATTGATTTGCTCCGGGTGCAAAACTTGACATATCGCATCATTTTTTTTTTTTCCCGCTCTCCAATTTTGTTTCTTTCACCTTTTTTTGGAGGGTGGGGGTTGAGGAGTTGTTAATAAAAAGGGTAAATTGAGAAACAGGAGTGTCTCGATTTAAGTGCACAAAATAAAAGCGGCAAAAGCAGCGAATGGGGTCAGTCTGGGTTGTGATGGATCATGGCGTCCGCCGCAAAAGTTCTGGAAGCGGGCTGGAGAATTGTCTTCATCAGACAAGGCCCCGACAGGACGTCCATCACGGCAGCAGCACCGGGCAACAAGCACTCAATAACATCAGTGACTGGCCAAGTACAGGACTGCAGCAGAAACGCCTACACTCCCTAGGTGCTGCCATTTGGTCGGAGAATAAACTGCATTTAAGACCACGGAGCCGGAAAAACAATGGGACACGCAACAAAAAAAAAGGCCACAAAAAGAGAAAAATGTGACAAAGGAGGAAGTCAGTGATTGAGCGTCTCGCTGACACACAGAATGTATTACACGAAACAGTCACATTTCAGGCTCTTTAAGAGCTCCATTCCATTTTCACCAGCTGGTTTGAGGCAAGGCAGCCAAGTTAATGAGCTCACTTTCAACAAACCTCTGGACTTGTCATGTTGTTTAAACAAAATGTTGCAAATTGTTGATCTTCAACGGCACTGACAACAGCGAGAGTAGCTTAGGGCATGCTGGACTCTGCAAACATGCAGGCCTTGCACAAGCAGTCTACCAGCCCCTCAGCATGACAAGAAATGGGGTCACTTCGGTTCCTGCAGAGATGAAAGAGCTTTTTGTACTTGGTCTGAGCTCTGAGTGTTTATTTCAAAACTCGATTGAATAAGAGGCCCATCTTGCCAATTCAAGCATCAGTAGGTTATATGAAAATGTCAGTGACGCCCTTTACTGTAAAGAAATCTTTTATATTTCTTCTTTCAAGACATTTTTCTGGACATTTTTTTTATTTACGTCATAAATAACTTTTACTTCCACTTCACACTTAGGTAATTGTAGCCTACGTTGCACTTTTGCCAACCATTTTCAGGGAGGACCTTTGGTTATATGCGGAAACAGGTTAGATGTCATGTAGGCCTATTTCTGAAGTTACGAAAAAAAACAGCGTCAAAAGGATGCAATAACAGGGTTATCTAACAGTTGCACAAAAACTACCTTAAAAGGTACAAGTAGGACCACTACCTCTAAGAAAAAAGCGTGATTGTGAAATCACCAAATTGTGGAAAGTGAAAACTGTATGAAAAATATAAAAGCTTATAGCTTTACATGAGAGGATAATGCTGCTATCAGCAGCCTTCGAAATGTTCCAGTAACTCGACTGTTTCTAAAAGGAGTGTTCAAATGACCTACAGACCTCTGAAGTTCGCCTACAAAAAAGCTGCCATCTTTGCGATCTGGTATCTGGCGATTTGTCCTATGGGAAAGTAACATGGGGATTTTGAATGATCGCACCTGTTAAACTCTCGCGGGGACAAAGCATTTTTCTTAACACGCTTTTGTTCTCTGCCTTCAAGTGGATACTGTACGTGAAGGTGGCACACTTTGATTTTTGTTACCCCAGAACTAACTTGCTAAATAATTTAATGCAAAGTTGCATCGCAAGTTAACTCTGGGGAAGGAAAAATCAAAGTGTGTCGCATTCACATTCAGATCACAGTATCCACTCGAAGGCAAAAGACAAAAGTGTGTTCAGGAAAACATCTGCATTTCCAATTTAGTCGTACCCGCGAATGTAACAGGTGTGATAATTCCAAATCTGAAGATACCGGATCTCTTCCAAAGATGGTAGGGTTTTTTTGTAGACGAAATTCAGTGGTCTATAGCACAAGGTTGGGAGAGAAGTCTATCCTTCTACCATTTGTGGACAGGTTTATCTCTATGTTAAGGAGATAGGCCTCTGGAGATAGTGACAGAAGATGGATCTGCAGCAGAGAAAGAAGACATGAAGATTAAAGAGATCAATTAGCAAAGAACAGCTTACAGGAGACACAAAAGCTAAATCATAAAATAGAGATAAAGCAACTTGAAGAAGAGAGTTCAGCAGTACGTGAAACTACAGGGTGGGAAATACTTTTTTTGAAAAATGCTTTTTTTGGCTTTAGGCTCAAATTTCATTTTAAAAGGACATTTACTGGACAGATTTTGTGGGTCTCTTAGATTGGTCTGGATGTTTTTCCCACCCTGAGCGGAAACATGACACCAGAAGCACAGTTGAGGTCTGAGGAGGAGGAGAGAAAGAGGCAGAGAGACAGAGAGAGGTGGACACAGAGCCGCCGAAGTGTTTATTGAGCATGCTACAGAAGTAAAAGGCAGAGTACACAAGAAAAGAGAGAGAGAAAGAGAGGGAGGGAGGGAGGGACAAAGGGGGAGACAGAAGGCGAAAGAGGAGTCCCTCTGAAAAAGCACACCAACCACGAGTCAAGCACAAACCTTTCCCGCTTTGTTAGAAAATTCTGCTTTTAATTGTGCCATTGTCAAACTATACCGGATCTTACATTGCTAAAGTAGTAGAAATTCAACTAATATAGAAAATATACATGGCTTTTCTTTGTTGCTTTTCCTTTTAGCAAACAGACACAATATGCTTTAATTCCTAGATAGGTACAGTGTGATCTTGGGGAGAAAAAGGCAGGAAGTTCCATCACAAACAAGTCCTTGGTTAACCTTACAACAACCCATGGAATCATTTTTCATATCCACTTGTATTTTCCTTCCATTAATAAAAAAAATAAAAAATAATCAGTTGGGTAAAAAAAATCAGTTTGCTGTGGAAATTAAGACTAAAGGCACGTAGGTTTTGGTCCCTCCCATGAATCCCTCAGCAGTAAACTGCCACATACACACAAACAAAATCAGGCTCTCTTTAGGTTAGCGTCTAATCTCATGCACAGGCCTAGTGCCCATAAATCTTTAACTAGCTAGAGCAGTCAATGCATGCAGGGTGAAACGAAACTTGGGGGGAACCCTTTAGCACAGTTTTAAAAAGCAATATAAACACCACATGAAGATCAGAATATATCTACAGGAACATCTTCAATCACAATGACATTTACGCTTTATTCTTCGCCACAGGGCTGTTGTATCAGCTTTAAAAAAAAAAAAACGGTGCTAAAATAAATCCTGTTGATTTGAGAGGATAAAAAAAAGCTTTGGTTGTTGAGATTGTTAAGCCCTCTTTCAAAAAAAAAAAAAAAAAAAAAAAAAAAAATGTGGCCTGTACTCAAAGATAATTCATGAGCTAATGTCAATTTCATTATGATCAGACATTCCCAACATCTAAGAATTGTTATGCCAGATACAAACCAAAAAGAGTAACCCAAAAAGTGGAAGAAAACCAACAGCTAAATTCAAGCAGCAGTGCATGACAAACCATACAATCACATTTCCCCCCTGCCTCAAACATCCTTATCTAACATCAAAATGAATGTGCCTCCCAAAACAGGCCGCTGTAGTTTGTATAGATGTGTGGATGTAGAAGAGCTGAAACTTATGTCAAGTAAGGCACATTGTTTGTCAATCGGTAAATAAAACTAGGCGCCGACATTCCTTCATCCTTCCTTCACATGAAGAAATGAGAAAAGGTAAAATGACCAATAGTACAAACTGGACAAAAGGGGGGGAGGGGTCAATGAGGAAGTAAAAATGATCTCCATAGCATTCTCTCTCAGTTGTTTTCTTTCTTTGAGCAAGAGAAATGCAATTTCTCAATTTTTTCAAGGAATGACTGATAATTATTCATGACAAAGAAAACTAAAAGGTTACTCTGGTCCCAAAAACACATTCAACAGAAAACAATAAAGGAAGGGGGAAAAAAAGTGGTGATGCGTCTTCTTCGCGTGGTGGAGGAGGAGAGGACCCCTCTCAGATGGTCGACTTCGAGAAGGAAACCCTCAGATGGTGATTGTTACCCATGTTGTAGTTGTGGAGGTCGATGAGGCCCTGAATTGCCTCCTCCACCGAGGCCATCTGCAGGAGAGCCATTTTATGATCCCTTAGGAAAACAGGAAAGAGAGAGAGAGATGTCAGTCACCGACCGACACCAAGACCAAATGCTAAGGAGTTTTGCCCTTAGCCCCTTGCTGACATGTAGATTAGTGTCAATAATGTTGAAATGGCAAAGAGTGGCAAACAGCGATCCATCATGCGCTGCAGACACTTACTGGAAAAATTTGAAGGCTTTCACCGTGCCGCCAGAGTTGGAGAACAGAACTCGAAGGTCATCCTCTGTGATGTCTTCACTGCAAACGGTGAAGGCAATGACTCAGTATTGTGACATTTGACATAAGTGGCAGAAAAAAGATGGATCCCCCCACCCCAATCCACTCCAGTTGCGCTGCTGGTTTACTCACGGGATATTGGACAGATGCAAGGTGCCTGAAGGAGGGAAGATGTTCTGGAAGTTCTTGGAGCCGGGCTTCTTAAAGCGGTGCAGGGGCGAGTTTGTGAAGTCCTTAGTGAGCCCTTGGTCATCCAGACCATCCCGGGGCAGCTGCACTGTCTGGTGCTTGGACAGGGTCACCCGGATGATCTTGCTGTACATCTTCTGACCATTCAAATGGCTCATAGCTGAAGACAGTTTACAACAACTTGTTCACGGCACGCCATTACAAGGAAAGTGAAAAAGTGTAATGGAAAGCCAGGAAAGCCAGGTACTTATTTCTATGGAGGAATTAGACAAAATGTACTAAAACAAGATTTCAGAATCATTAAGAGATAAATTTAAAAAGAATCAAAAAAGGTTTGCAGTTCCTGAAGTTACTACATTTACATCCAAGTTGTCCCATTTGTCAGCAATTGGTTTAGTTTCTAGCGTTTTTCACCAGTCCATGACACACTGGAAAATTAGCTACATTCAAACTTTCTCTCTTTAAGTGTCAGTGCAAGGTTCTTATTTTGATCCTCAAAGCGCAAATGAATTGTAAGTGTAAGTGTACACTGTAATACAGGGAGCCTTAATATTATGATTTAAACTGTGCCAATAGCACAGACCATAATTATCTTTTTTTAAGGTCTTTGTCAGATGACTTGAAAACAGAAAGCTGTTATTCTTCCAAGTTGCTAGGATACAACCTCTACTGTCACAAAGACAAATGGTGAATTCATAGCAAGGTAAGCGTCTCTGGACCTAGTGAATGGGTCAAGGCTCTCAACTATAAGCATATATTTTAAATCTATTTGAACTGTGCTGGTTAGAGGTACACCTTTAGTCATATAAGTCAAGCAAGTGATCAGAACAGACCTCTAGTGTTAGGTGAGAGGAGTTAGGCAAGATGATAATCCATCATTACAATAAAGACCGTTTAGAGTTTGCTGTTCTACAAACTTCTGTACTCCTTAATTTACTCCTAAATCTTGTTTCATTTGTCGGGCCAACTGTCCGTGTGGCTGACTGTCTCGGCACAGAAGGCAGTGAAACAGTGGGGAACCGGGTACTGTGCTGGTGGGTGGGTGGGTGGGTGCGTGCAGGGGGGGGGGGGGGTACCTTACCAAGCTGGGCCTGATTAGCGTCTGCCATCTGGATCAAGGCGCTGTCTTTTTTATTGTACAGGATTTTCACACGCTGCACATCACCATACACGCCTGCATCACAGCAACAAGCAGCACAGGTAGAGCAGGAGGAGGAGGAGAAGGAGGAGGTGGAGGAGGAGGAAGAGGAAGAAGAGTGAGGAGGGAAGAGTGGGGCACAGTTAGCCTTTCAGAAACCAGGAGCATCAGGTCGACAGAGTGAAAGACAGAGAACATTAATCGCAGGTGGGAAATCAAATACATGGTCTGAACAGAAGAGAACAGATCAGGACATTAACCCTCTGATGAAATTAGGACTAAGTAAATTTGACTGGTCAGAAATAATGCTGCATGCAAACTCATTTCCTCGTGCATTAAATACAACTACAGGCTAGACAGAGAGATAGAGAAATTCTAATGAAGTGGGTGGCAAAGTTCTACTAAACTATTTAAAAAAAAAAAACAAGGAAAACATATCAAAACACAAATGCATGGACTAAAATATAACACACGAGGCCTAATTTAAAGAAAATAAATGTAAAAAATGTAAAATAGATCAAATAAAAAAATGGAAAAAAAAAGGTAGAGTGCTAACGATAACATACCGAAGAGGGTAAAGAGACTTGGGGGCGTAACCATCTTTAGAGGGAGAGAAGAGCAAGCAGCGCAAGACAGGTAGGTAGAGAGAAGTCGAGGTAGAGAGCGGAGAGATGAACAGATCGTCCAGAGCGGAGGGTGGTTTCCCGTAGAATGGTGAGGTGGTCATGGAGCATGGTTCAAGGCAGTTAATCGAGAGGGAGGTGTGGGGTAGGGGTAGGGGCAGGGGCAGGTTGGGAAGGGAAAGGGGGGGGGGGGGTGTAAAGGGGGGGTAGGAGGAGGGGGTTGTTTGTTTGTTTGTTTTGTTTGTTGTTCAGGCATAATGCATTAACAACATGGTAGTGGATCAGAGGGTAGGAGGAGAGGAGAGGAGATGAGAGGAGAGGGGGATGGAGAGGTTTTGAGATGGAGGAGGGATTCCAAAGAGGAGAGGAGAGAGGGAAGAAAGGGAGAGGACGAGAGAGGTAGAGAGGGATGGGGTGGGGTGGGGTAAGGTGGGGTGGGGTAGGGAGGGCATGGGGGGGGGGGTTGGCAAATGCAGAATAAAATAAACAAATACATGGGAAGAGGACAAAAAATAAAAATACAGGTCAGTACATAGGAAATGCAGGAGATTGGTCAGAGAAATGGCTGGCTTATGCATCTCTAGAAATATACAAAACAAGCAAATTATTGTGCCAAATGTATTCACCCAGGGCAGCAAGTGGGTGGGGTACATTCATATCAAATCATAAATAACAGCAGTCTGAGAAGACAGACAGACAGACAGACAGACAGACAGACACACGACAATAATGAAGAAGGATCAAACCAAGCATGCAGTACAGTTGGCAGACCAAAGGGGGGTAGAGGGGGGTTAGCTCTGAAGATAGCAGGAGGATGAAATGTAGGCAAACTGGAAGAAAGGGGGGGGGGGGTGGCAGGCTGCCCAGGCCTGGACGGCCAACACACCCCCGGTGGCCAGTGCCAGGGGGTGCAGCAGCGGGGTGTGTCGACATGAAAACCACCTGGTGGAGTTATGGCGTGGCTGGAGCATGGAGCACACCCATGTCGGCCACAGGCCACCTCACAGACACACAGAGACGGACGGACGGGCAGACAGACAGACGAGGCCGCTGAAGTGGGAAGAGGGCGTGGGGCATGGGGGGTGGGGGGGTTGGCAGACCAGAGATTTGAGGGGCTGAGCCGACCATTTTAAACTAGTCTTGGGGAATGAGGGAGGCGACTCCCACAGATTTCATACCAGAGAGAGAGAGAGAGAGAGAGAGAGAGAGAGAGAGAGAGGGAGAGGGAGAGGGAGATATTGTATGAGAAAGAAAGGAAAAAGTGAAGGAGAGAAGAGAGCAAGAGTTGAAGAGAGAGGATTGAGTGTGAGAGAGAGAGAGAGAGAGAGAGAGAGAGAGAGAGAGAGAGAGAGAGAGAGAACGAAGTTCCACAGTAAGTGAATTTTCAATTCACCATAGCAAAGGCGACAATCTAAGAGCTGGAGAGTCAGACAGAGAGCGAGTGAGAGAAATCAAGAAAGAGCATTTAGAGGGCAATGACCATGATTTGTGAAAATAAGACACAGTTGAGAGAGTGGTCAAAAGCCTTTAACTATTCTCTGGGAGAGAACCTTGAGGAGAAAATGGATTTCAGACGAACGGAGGTTACACAAGACAGAAGAGACGAGGCAATTGCGAACACAGTGCGACCCAAAATACAAAATATGTCTGCGAGAACATGGTGTGAGGATGATTATTACAGTAAATGCTACCATTACCATTAGGAACATGTGCTTAGCCTCTTGATGGGCCGAGTTTATGAAGCACCATTTTTGTCTCTAATGAGCGAATGTAAAGCTAAGCTCGGAGAGGCAACGGAAAGCATTTACATTTCAAATGTGTCTGGGGATGAGGCATGGGGCACACAGACAGGCTTATGGCTCAGGTGCCACACTAAATCTGCCGCTACGCTAAACGCACAGTGCAGCCGAGGGCCCAGGGCTGCCGCCGAACACAAACACAAACACAAACACCAGAGCTAACAGACAAAGCAACGACAAAACAACAACAGATGCTGCTAATAAATGTGCAATAACGGACAAGGAATGGGAGACAGCAAGCACGAGCTGTGGTGATGCAGAAAGAGGAAAAGGAGAGAGGTGTTGGGAACATTTGTCTGTGTGTGTGTGTGTGTGTGTGTGTGTGTGTGTGTGTGTGTGTGTGTGTGTGTGTGTGTGTGTAGGTGTGTGGTGGTATACTGACCTCTTCGTTGAGGTTACTGACCAGGAGGACTCCGCTGGAGCCCGAGTGGCCGAGTGCCACCCTCCCGGCTGCCGCCGCGGCGGCTGCAGCGGCACTCAGTGGGCTCAGGGCACCTGCAAGCAGCAGGTACGGTCAGATGGGGGCGCTAGACTCACTGCCTGAGGTGGGACCAGGCCAGACACAGTGGCGTTATATTCTACTGTCTAATCTACGAGACAAGAAAAATCCTCGTCTCGGTTGTTTGGCTGCCAACTAGACACATCAAGCAAACTGAGAAGCTTGCCTTCCGCTTTCTAGCTTTGTATTCAGTTTTGCGATGATTGGCATCCCAGGCCCAATGGCTTAGTTGAGGATTTAAGCATTTTGACCTTGGCTGATGTTTCAGACAAAGACATGCACTCACAATAGACAAACAGGAATGTTTTAAGCTATTTTAAATGGTAAGCCGTCCATCTCAAGTCGAGCAGTCCGGGGACGAGCACATAGAGACAGTTGTCGGCCTAATCCCACTGGAGCCTCACAGAACGAGCCACTGAGACAGACATGGAATGGTTAAGATGAGGGGAGAGAGAGAGAAAATAAAAAGAGTGATCTACCTGGAATCTTACCGAGCAGCGAGGAGGAGTCCTTGCTGAAGGCTGCTGCTACTGAGGGGTCAACGCCGGGCTGGCCGTCTCCAGACGGGAGCTCGGGGCGCGTGTAGTCCCTGCTCTTGTCGTTGTTGTACTTCACATTCAGGTTGACCAGCTTTGAGAAGTCAATACGGAGTGTACAGCAGGCATTGTAGATGTTCTGTCCATCCAGGGCCTGTGAGGAGGATGGGGGGGGGGGGGGGGGGGTGACGATGGTGGAGGAGCAAGACAAGACAGAATAAGCCTCAGTCTCACACAGTACAACCACAGTTCACAACACATGATTGAGACAGACAACTTGTGAGTGAGATGGTCACAAAGTGAGACAGAACACAGATAGAGAGAAAAACAAGCAGAGAGGAGGAGAGCAAAAAAAAAACAAGCAACCAGAGCAGGGTGAAACCGATTAAGTCAAGACACACATGCACAGAATAAGAGCTAAGAGAGAGAGCCAGGGACAAAGAGAGAGAGAAAGAGAGAGAGACAAAGAGACAGAGCGAGAGACAGAGGAAGCTAGAGACCGAGAGAGAGTGCAAGAGACCAAGAGAGAGAGAGTGCGAGAGAGCGAGACCAAGACCAAGAGAGAGCGAGATGGAGAGAGCAAGAGAGAGACAGCCCGAGCGAGAGAGCAAGAGAGAGACAGCCCGAGCGAGAGAGCAAGAGACAGGCCAAGCGAGAGGTTTGTTAAGCCCCGAGGAATTTCACAGCGGCTGAGCAGGCTGCGCGCGTCACGAGCGCCTGACGTGGCTGTGATCTCTCACCCACCAGTTTGGCCTGCTGCGCATTCACGGGGTCACTGTACTGCAGCAGAGCCTGGAACTGATTGTTCTTGGTGAACGTGATTATCTTCATGACCGTTCCAAACTTGGAGAAGATCTGTAGATAAAGCAAAGGGGAGGGAGGACAATGGAGCGTTTGAGAAACAGGGATGTGTTTGTTCGTACCTCCAGATTTTAAATCAGGCAACAAGAAAACGAGTGAACTTCCAGTGTTGAACTTCACTGCTGTTCATCTTAACAAATCAACTGTATTTGCATTTTTGTTCATTTGTTTAAAAAAAACAAAAAAAAAACAAGTTGATCAGATGATGCTTGGCTGCTTGTGATCCCTCTTGTGCATCATCCATTAAAAGCACTTTAAAATGTCCCTTAATAATGTTATTTGAACACTGCTCAGTTGAGGATTTAGTGGGGTAATAGTGATGAATACACACACCCAAATAAAGGCGCTGCCTTTTATCTGGAGGTTATCGATTTAAAAACAGAGCAGCCACACACTCTTGATATATTTATTATTGAGCGACGTTTCGGTCCTTGATAAAGGTTGTGTGCCGAAACGTTGCTCATTAAAGGGATAATCCGGAGTGAAATGCACTTTAGATGAATTTTTCGGACTATTGGGAGTACATACGTTGAGTTGACACCAAAATCATGTCATTCGGATGTATTTTGAGAAAGTTCGAGTTCACCGTTTTTAGCCAAAACTCGTTAGCCTGGAAGTGACCGGGGCAAGTCCTTTCGCCGCTACAAAACGCTATTTTTATACCTCTTCTACTGTTCCAACCAACACTACACTTGGTTGGAACAGTAGAAGAGGTATAAAAATAGCGTTTTGTAGCGGCGAAAGGACTTGCCCCGGTCACTTCCAGGCTAACGAGTTTTGGCTAAAAACGGTGAACTCGAACTTTCTCAAAATACATCCGAATGACATGATTTTGGTGTCAACTCAACGTATGTACTCCCAATAGTCCGAAAAATTGATCTAAAGTGCATTTCACTCCGGATTATCCCTTTAATAAAACATCCGTGACATCCGTGGCGCCCAATAAACGGATCTGGGCATTTTTTTTTTTTCAAATACGAGAATATGAACGTCTCATTGAGAAGTGGTGGAGCTAGCCAGGCTAACTCTAAGCATCATTTAGGCCAACATCACGGTGGGTGCCCCCCCACCCTCTGCCCACTGCCCCCCCACCCCCTGCCCGCTGCCGAGTGGTCATGCGTGACCCACCTGCTGCAGCACATCCAGGGTGACGGGGTAGAACATGTTGTCGATGATGATGCGCAGCACGGGGCTCGGAGCGGGCGTGAGAGCGCCTTCGCTGGCAGATGAGCCCGACGTGGGCATGCCGCCCCCCTGCACAGCTGACACGGCCTGCAGCACGGCCTGTGCCCGCTGGATCAGAGACAATATAGAGAGTGAGGAACCACACACACACACACACACACACACACACACACACACACACACACACACACACACACGTTCACATGTAGAGAAAATGCAGATTTAGACCTACTTGGCAAGCAAAAAGTAACCACAGACCATAAGTGATCACACTGAATATTACAAAAAAATAAGTTGTGGCTCAGATTACAAATTAATTTAGATTAGATTAATCTTTATTGTCATTGTATAGAGCCAATTTACAAAACTGAGGCAATATATTACACATACATCCCCCTTTAAACATAATAAGTAGCATGCATCACAAATAACAATTTGTTTTACAGACAACCTTTAGCAGAGGTAGGCTGACAGTGCATCTATGAAACTTCCTACTGCTAACAACCTCGAGACATGGCAATGGAAGCAGCAGTTCCAACGCAAAGTATTGCTTACCTGATTGCCTGCGCTGTCCGTCTTCAGCTCCTTGTGAGTGGAGTACTGAATGATGACCGGTGCGTTGCGCACGTGTGGCGTCACGGCCACGTAGTAGTTCAACATGGTGATGGCCGCTTCCTCCGTCCCCATCTCTAAGAAGGCCTGAAAAGGTGAGAGGTGAGGGGACGAAATTAGTTGAGACCGTCAATTAAAAAAAGGGGGTCCACTGCAATTACAATGGAAGCTCTAACCAGGAGATGCCGGTTGAAAATAATGACCCTTTGAGAAAAGAACTAGTCTTTATCTGATGATCAGATGTAAGGTCACCTGCCCCAATCAATAGAGCTAATGGCGTAATTAACCATCTCAGGTGAACGGGAGCCAGGGCAGAGTTTGAATCAGAGCAAGGCAGAGATGAATAACCCTGGCTCAGACTGGGGTCAAAGAAATGCATGATTACCGTTCTCTCTAATAGATTTGTTTGTAAACGGAGACATGCGGTAAACCAGTTGGTCCCTACATTTTTTTTATATCAGTAAAGCCCTGCAATCTTCTCTGCAGTGTGTGAAATATGTTTTTATTTTTAACCTAGCGCATTACCATTGTAAACCTGTTGTGTAGGCAGATATGGATTTCCCAGCAGGAGCAATAGCCTTCTAGGTATCCAAGCTCCTAGTTAACATAATGAGCAGTCATAGGTCTATGTAGACAACAGAATACTCAAACTGCTTTGTGCTAAATGCTAAGAACTCATGCTGGATAGATCAATATTATACTTTCCCTCTGCAGTTCAAAAGGAGCCTGACAATTACAAATACCTGCAATAAGTAAACGTCTGGTGTTTTGGCTGATGCAATATAAGATAATCGTAGGATCATACTATTCAGTAGCCCGACAGCACTTCTAGTCTGGCATTTTTGCAGATCAGAACACTGGTCCCACGGCCTGCAGCAAACGCTCACCTGGTTTTTGCCCTTCAGCGTCAGGATGTTGGTGACCTTGCCAAAGGGCAGCCCAAGGGCAATGACCTCGGTCTCTGTGGCCTCGTTGGGGAGCTTCCTGATGTGAAGCACGCGCGAGGGGGGTGCGTCCTCCACCTTAAACTTCTTACTGTCGCTTCCGTTTGACGTGCCGTCTGCAAACAGGCATAGGCGACAAATTAATTGATAGAGCAATTCCCTCTTCAAGCAACAAACTGGTTATTATTTGGAGCAAAGAACAAGGCATGCCCAACTTCAAGGCCAAACTTGGCAATTACAATTCAGAAGGGTAAGAGCATAAATTTCATTGCTACGAAGAGAGGGGGGTGGGGGTGGGGGGTGGTGGCAATTTTAATAAAATTTTGCGACTTCTTGTGTTTTCTTTTAATCTTTGATGTGTTTTAGCTTTTTTTTTCTTTCTTTGATTGCACAGTGAGATAATTTGGTAAGGACAACCAGAGCATGAAGGCTTGCGCAGTCTACTCCATGCCTTGCCTCATCTGAGGAGGCAAAACAAAGAAAGAAAGAAAAAAAAAGCCCTCTCTCAGAAGCAACACATTGAGATGCGCAGCACACATAATCAAAAATTCTGGGCACACGCTTGCATGTGTGGGTGCCCACCTACAAAAGGAGCACGAGGTTATTCACGGACCACGTACCTCCCCTGAAGAGGGGATCTGCTAATACAACATTTTCACTTTGAAACACTCATTATCCTTTGATTTCTTTTAATGCTATCCGTGGCTGAGCAAATGACTTATGTAAATTTCATTCTCAGGGCTTGGGCAAGGAAAGAGGAGAAAGCGAACAGGGGGGGAAAAAAAGGCTTGAGAACGGACATCAACTCACCACTTATACTGCTCATGCCAGAGTTAGGACTGTTGTAGAGACTACTAGACAAAAGCTCGTCTGATCCTCGCTGAAATAAACAACATGAAATTCATAAGAAATCAAGTAACAGGAAATCTCTAATCTTTAATGTGAACATTGTCTATTCCAAACAGCTACTCTCAATAGACATTTCTCTGTAGCGCCATTGATCGCGTCACAGGACATAAAATAAATAAATAAATAAAAAAACAGCCACCACAACCGCAAACTCTATGCCCCTCTTTTTAATCTTATTCAGCCCTAGATGCAAGGCTTGTGTCCTTTTTATCCCCTGAACCCAGAGCTCCCTTAAGGCCGGGGGAGCTGGAGCCTGTCGCCTCCGCCGAGCCAGTGCTCTCGGGGCAGCTAAAAGTGACGGATGGGACAGTGGGGAGAAACGTGAGGCTGTTACGACCCCGAGCCCCCTAATAGGACATCTCTGCTTTTTGTCTGTGAGTGAGATCCAGCGGATTGTTCTTTATCGCCCGCACTTTTATGGAGGCTATAAATAAGGTGTTGAGCCAACCGTGCGGCCGAAGACCGGGAAATAAATTGGATATAATAAAGTTGTCGCTGACAAAATCCCTAAAACCAACATCTCAGTGAGACGGCATTCTTTAAAGGCTAACTGCTATTAAGGGGAAGGACCCAGTGTCGCATGAGTTCCCAACAACAACAACACTCTAAAGCTAGTGATTAAAAAGGAGAGCAATGCTATTAAACACACAGCTTGCGGAATTCTTCCCCAGGAATGGGTAGGCTAACTTTGTTTTGTAGGGGGAACGAAAGGTGTTTCTTTCCCCTAAACAATGTTAGTGGAAGAAATATCAGGGACCATTTGTGAGAGGAAACAGGCTTTTTCCTAAACTGGCCAAGACATTAACCAGTCCCATTCAATTACTGCCAGACTAATATTATCAAAACTGTACATGAAAACTTGTATCCATGAAAAATGAAATTAGTATCCCCGGGACAAGACCAACTTCCTGCAAAACACCATATTTCTTCTGTGATTCAATAAATCACAACAGATTGGTTATTGAAGATGACCATTACTGTAGACCTAACCATTGAATACAAATAAAAGGCCAATCTCCATCACAACCTGAGCTACCCCTCTTCTAGATCCCTCTTATCTACGTCCCTGACTTAACTTTACCCTAAATCGTACAGTAATTCTGTTTCTCACAGGTAGTACTTAGTAGTACACTATTGTCTGCTATTTGTACTGTGCCTTGATTGTTCTCTATTTCTTGTGATTTGCTTTCGACAAAAGTGCCAGGTAAATAAATAAATAAATGTAAATGTACCATGGCAAAAAAACAAAAATCTATTTTTTACAGAGGCAAGGCTAGGCAGTCCCTAAACAATGAAGGAACCTTGTTTATGTCTACCTTGTCTATGCCTACTTGTGTTGATGCTGACAACAATAACTTATGTGAAACGTCTTTCAGTATGGGCCTGGAAGGCCTAGCTTTCCAAACCACTGGTAACAAATTATTCACTGGGAATAGTACTGCTGCCATTTCTTGGTAATAACAAAACCACCTATTACCATCTGTTGAAGAAGCCATGAGAATACCAGTGTAGAAAGAAAACATCCAATGTCAAAATGAACCAAGGTCAGTGTCACTACTTACCTTCACACCCACGCCAACATCACTGACAATGCTGGAAGAAATGCAAATAATGGAAGCAAAGTCAAACTTGTAGCAAACTATGCAGGAATGTTAAGAATTACATCAGCATTACATTACAACATGCAATACCATCACTGTCAACTTGAAGCTCAAATTAGACCTTTGCATTCTGTATACTTCCCACGTGACTTATTTGCCAAAACCAGCATAGCATTTCAGGGCTAAACCCACCAAATTTCTGAACAGGGTGCTGAACAGGGTGCAGCTTAGTGAGGTGGATGAAAGCTTGTTTAAAGTTACTGTTGCGGGATGAAAACAGGACCACAACACTGACTGAGGCATCCTCATGCAGTCGCAGGGCCTACTAAAGGAGTGTAGAAGAGGTTCCTACCACACATGCTCCAACCTACGGTTCCAACATGACGTTCTGTGCGTGCCATCAGTGCTTATGCTTCTATTCACTGCCTCTACAGTATCTCGGCTTGACTAGACCTACAATTTCATCTTGAACACAACCATGGTCTATGGACTCATAATTCAACGAATCCTGCTGTTATCCAACCGGTAACAGTAATGTCACTGCCACTTCTCTAACAATAATTTGGCTAGTATAACCATGGAAATTCAGTGAATTAATAGTTTGGTTAGAGTATCTAACATTAACATAAGGTGGCTGATGATGTCTTAATTATTTGACAGTCGCTCAACGTACTTGTTTTTGATGTATATGTATGCTTGACAGAAAATTAAGTATATACACTTCACCCAGACAACATAACTTCAAATGATGATTAATGCACAATAATCGCAAAACATGCCAGGTCGCATTACTGATATCCTCAAGCTAGTGCAAGTTAACGCAAGTGCAAGTTTTGGGTTGTTATTAACGTTAGTTATTAAGTTAATAGATTTAACCAAATGGTTTCGTTCTGAGGGGTATTTCGCATGCTGTAGTAGACATGTGGATGTGTGGGTGGTGTTACACTGCCTACATTTACTGCACATGAGATTTCAGTATTGATGTTAAATCACACGCAGGGACACGCCTTTCTGGATAACTTAGCTAACGCAAAACAAGATATGCAAGTGTGAATAACAACGTCTACAGAAAAGTTCACGACAAACTTCTATGTCTGTGTCGTTCTCAACGTTATATCCATAAGCGATAACTTACAAATAACATTATGCAAAATATGTTACACCCCAATGCGTTAATAAGCTAACTGACGACATGATATTATTCATCGTTCATTGAAGTCAATCAAGTTCGCTATGTAGCGCTATGATCTGATAAACATTACGATAGCACGTTGCTCCCACAAACTTCAGATATGTCGCCAAACTTTATTGGAATTTGAAACGGTACGCCACATACAATCCACAATGTTAGCGTAACTTCTTCGCCACAGATACACATCACAATTGTTGCTTCGCAGTAGATACAGATAGCAAGCTAGCCTGAACTAAAATGCTACGCAGAGGCAATACTGGCTGCGCTGCATTTCAATCCCAGCTAACTATGCTAAGTTAGCCAACTATGTTAGCACACATCGTATAAGTTTCTGCTGTAATTAGGGTCCTGACAATATACAAATTGCAACATGCCGCAGGTATGGAAATGCAGATATTACTTACCCGTCCATTGCCGGAAAATCTATCCCTACGACGCAATAGTTGTAGAGGTTTTCCCGTTGCCACTTGTATATGATTACAAAATGGAGGCGGAAGCTACTGAAACTAGAAAAGTCGGAAGGAAGCGCTCGAGTCCATTTGGCCAAGCATGCGCAGAAATGCCAATAGGGGTGATTCTCCAACTACAGGCACTTTTGTGTCCTTGGCCTTTTTTTGTAAATAACCAAACAAATAAATGCAAAAAAAACACTATCATTATGAAGTTCATGCTCCAATATCTCGGCTTCATTGAAAATGAGGGCTACCCTCAATGACTCTCCGAGAATAAATAAAGGTTGAATGAATATCCTAGTAACCACCAAATGCTGCCCTTAATTTTCTTTTAAAAATGCTTTTGCAAGGCTGTTTATTAGCAGATTTGGCCGTTTTGAGCTTGTCCCCAACCCAGACTGGCCCTCTTTGAATGGTAAAAAAATTAAAACCAGGATGAATGAAAATCAGGATGAATTAAAAAACATATTTCAGCATGTTTTTCTTAAGGACAAATAAAATAATATTATGCCATCAACATTTCATATGTATATAACAATTTTAAGCTATATTTGGAATAAAATAAGTCTGTCCCCAGGTTTTCCGTCATTTCCACCACCCTCAACAAAATCCACCTTAAATATTTTATTTACTTGGTTACCATGGAAATAATAGAACAAAGGAAGTATTAGTTGAAGGTGGAACTTCTGCCACATGACCTATTAAGATCAAGACAATAAATTAAGGTAACTCAAGCTTCTAAGCACAGTATTTTTAATTCAGCGTCATTTCCACCTCCGTTGTAGTTCAGTTGAATTAAGTAAAACAAATATGAAAATAATGTATTTATGTTTATTACAAGTAAACAATATGCTAAGTCCAAAAGTAGCTAAGTCTGACACATGAGGGTGCACTATATTGCAGAAAAACTGCTAAAATGTCATTTCACCTCTGTCATTTCCACCTCCGAGAAATTACAGGCATAGCTTTAAACATGATATAAATGCCATTTTGTGCACTATTTGCATGTTTTCATAACATACATGTGCTTTTGGACTGAGAACTTTAATATCACCATTCCAGTACACTCTATATTGATTTTATTTTTCTAGTGGTGGAAATGACATCATTGAAAACGCACTACAGAAAAACTGTTAAAATAGTAAAATTTCATGGAATTCTAAAACTGCCCACTGTTATATTGTGTTAGAAGACAAATGAATGAAGTTAGGAAAACTATTTTATGTGTGTTTTAAGAGAGTGAATTTTCCAAAAGTTCACAGTGCCAAAAGTGCTCCTAGTTGGAGAATCACCAAATAAAATAACTGTGGGCTATGGAATTCTGACTTATGTCAAAAATTAACCAGGATGATATCACATTAACATAGGTTATCTAGCCTGTTTCATTTTCCACAGAACCTTAATGGAAATGTCATTATGTATAGGCCTATTGAAAGACCTGATTGAAAGACATGTTCTGTTAATGCATGGCAAGTCAAGTCATATCAAGGCCTACCGACCTTCTTTCCTTAACTGACATTTAATATAATGGATGTTCTCTGTTACTGCCTACTTTTTGTCTTAAGGCTAATTATAAAGTATCTCTCATTTCAGTTTGTCTTGTTAGTTTGGTATTTTTGTTTTGGGGGTATCCAAAAGAATATTTTGGATAAAAGTGCCTACTAAATAACACTTATTTTTTTACCTTTTGCCTTAGTTTTGTTTGGTATCATAACATTGGCATGTGGGATTATCAAGCCCCAAAGTTGAATGCATTTAAATGTTCTCACAACTTTTAATTGAAAGAATAGTTATACCCAAGACTGCCAGCAACCTTCATGCAACATTGAAATTTAAGCATTAAGGACTTAAGGCTCCAGACACATAGCCAACAAGACACACAGTAAACATTAAACATGTCAGAGCCATAAAAAAAAATTCTCAACATATAAACTTGTCCAATTAAAACTGAAAATATTTTTGCAATATAGTTACATAACCGGATCAGACATGTTATTAGGTAGTTTTTGTTTTACCAGTGAGAACAGAAATGAGTAGTGGGGTTTATGCATATCATTAGTCTTGACAGACATACGTCATGCTACTCTGGCTCTTTGCGGCTTCACGCCCCAGGTGAAATTAATGCCTAACTGCTTATCTTAAAGGACCTGGGATTTAATTAAAAATGACATTTCCCCAAACACTCAGTTGTGCTTCCGAGACTGCCATGTTGAAATTAGCTGAAGAGAGCCCTCTGAGCAAAAGGGAAATAAGCAAACTGTCAGCTGCATGCCATATCAGGAGCACTCATCAGTCAGTGAGGAGAAAATAACAGCCCACTGACATACCCGCTTGTCTGTACTGGGACAAGTGATATTCTTATTAGCTTCGCTTGGCAACGACTTAAATCAGATATAATAGCAATCAATTCTTTTGTGTTAAAATGAATTTTGTTTTAGGCTTTCACTGGTCGTACTATTGAAACTTGGCTTTGTAAAGAATTGTCTATACCGATTTTATGATTTTACATGTATATCATTTTAATTATGCTGGGCCTTTCCTTGAATTCATTCTTGTGTTGGGATACAGTATCTATTTTTAATTTTATTGAAAGAAAGGATTCTGTTTGAATGGTTATCCAGCTTTTATAGCTTTTAGAATTTCATATTTAGACAAAATTCCAGTCGGTAAAATGTCTGCGGGAAATTGTCCTATAGGTCATTGTCCCAATAACCGAACTAGCACATACAATTACATCTGCCCCAAAGTCTTACAAGGTCCTGGCCTTGCTAGAACCACAGACAAAACCAATATGGCAGAGAGGCTACACACACACACACACACACACACACACACACACAAACACACAAACAAAATGCACTGACACGTCTTGTCAGGGGTGATGTCATTCTGCTGACATCACTGGAGAAATGACTGACACTGTCACAAATGGTGTCAGCATAATGTGACCCCAGATGGCTTGATGGCTTTAGTGCTCTCACTGGGATATTTCCTCTAGGGTGGGGTGTCTGACAAAGGTGTCGCGTTTAGGCCAGCTGTCTCTTTGCATCCTACCCTCGTCTCCATGCACCTTGCACGGGAATGAGTGTGAGCTGAAAGGCTGTCGGATACCAAACGGCTACTGGATGTTGTTGTCCTCCAGTCCCACAACGTGATCTTGTGGACATTCAACAAATTAATATCCTCATCATGGTTGTAAGACTTTGGTGTCTGCAAAATTGCTATCTTTATTGCCATTTGAAATTGATTACTATGTCAGATGTCAGCTAGGCTATTTTACCTTATTTTAAGAGCTGTTGTTGACGTGCTTAAGGTGTTGAAATGTGAACATATGAGGCCATACTGACAGTCTGACCTACTGAAGAGCGACTCGTGTCCAAGCAAACACTAGATAAATCGAATGTGACACAGAGGCTCTCCTTCCGCCATGTGATGTGGTGGTGGTTCCTTCCATTAGTTTGGGTGATGCATCTCTCACAGTCGCCGAGAGAGGCGAGTGGTTCATGTGGCCACTCTCACAAACAACCTCACCCCTAATGACAACATGATGCTTGCCATTTCTTCCATCTCTAAAATAGCATCGCTTTGCCAGTGATTATAAAGGCCTATTGATTTCCAATTTTCTCGCTTGCATGTTTCAGGCTCCCCAGACTCTAGCCACACAGCACTGCCATCTCTGCCCAGTGCGGCCAGATCGATGTGTTGATGGCCATGCACACTGTGTTGAGTCCAGCACTCTCCTTCCCCCAGTAGTTCAATCCGGAAGTGAATAGCGCACTTGCCTGTCCTGAATTCTCCTTTCTTAGCTGCAGTGTCATGCTGATTATTGTAGGAGACTTCATCAATCTACTGTACAATCTATATGAATTTTGCAATAGTTATGGTTCTCATCAACATTATAGGGAAAAACTCAGTGAGGTAATTGCGGGGGGGAAAAAGAATGCAAACTTACCATAACTCGTAAACTGTGCAGTATTGTAGACTTTTTATTATTTTAAATGGAGTTGTGTGACTCTTTTATCTAAATTTCCTTTGTGGTAATAATGTTTCAAGTTTAATGTTCACAATAAAAATGTTACCGCTGTAGATAATGCTGTTGTTCGTCTCATCATGACTAATTAACTATTTTTGATTTAGGATACCCACCTAAATAAATAAAGAATTCCATTGAAAACTGCAGTGATTGAAAAAGGATTAAGCATCCTCCCATGTGTCATACATTTTTATTTTCTTTTATTACAGTTTGGTTTGGTGGTGACACTGGGTTGTCAGAATGAATTTCCCATCAATCGAACTTAATGAATAGTCACACATTGGGCAATAACACAAGGTCATGTATGATCAAATATTCATGCACTGGTTTTGTGCCAGAGACCGCGGTGGTGTGTTGAAGGACAACCTGACGGGCGCGCATCCTGGAGGGGCTACATTTGTGTGTGCATGCGATTCGCAGCAGCTGCCAATGTGTTGCTTTGAATGAGCAGAAAGGTCACAAACGAATATATTTTTATCAGGTCATCACGGAAGTCCCTTTGAAAAATGCATCAAAAAGATCTAACTTTTTTTTTTTTCAAAGACTAACACACACATGCCCACACAATGGCAATCTCAGACACACACTCTCTCTCTCACACACACACACACACACACACAAATACAGTATATTTTATCTTGACTCATGAAATGCATTTCTGTTCAACTGTTCCCTTTTGCCTTATTATTATTACACTGTCTGTTATCTAGTATGTAGCCTCCACATATAGTTGCGACACACACATAGACAGAAAGGAAAATGGAATTGGGTCCATTTTTCAAAATTTGATCCAATTTCAGTAATTCTCAAGCCTCCCTTTTTAGGGGTCCGTTCGGTGCCAGTCAGAGCCCCATGCCTGGACACTTACGGAGTAATATAATCATGTTTTTCCCCCAATGTGGCCCACACAATATTGGCACAGCTGTAGCGGCAGGATGCCTTATGATTATGAAAATGAGATGAAACAGAGAGCTGCAAGCTGTCTCCAGTCTCCCGTGGCCCATCACCCTCTGAAGCACAGACATGGGGCGCGGATGCGAGACGCTAAATCCAGTCTGAGTGTCTTTCGCTTTGGCCCCCAAAGCACGCTCGCATACACACCCCCCCGGCCCCCCCTTCACCGCATCCCCAATGCTACATCATTCAGACACCTCTCTTTACGCTGCCGCTTATTAACTTAATAACTCATTCGCATCCGTGTAAAGAAGATGGGAAGAAAACAAAAGGTACAACAAAAAAAAAACAATTGCAAAAAACATGGCTAGGAGGAAGAAAACACATTAGAACACAGGAGATGAACCCTTAGCCCAGGCCTCGTTTCAACATCTCTGAACATCACAACCTCTGGAAGACTTGGTCAGCTCTTTGCACACAGAGCGTTCCGTGTCTCCAGCTGGAAATGAGGGTATCAGCACTGTAATGTAACCCAGAGTAAAAACAGTGCAGTTGATAGCATCAGAGCTGCAGCAGGGTTGGTAAGTGAGACAGTCAGGACAGAGGGTGTTGTGTGTGTGTGGGGGGGGGGGGGGGGGGGGGGGGGGGATTGGAGGCTTCGGGGCTCAGGGGCAGTGAGGGTAGGGTGGGAATTGGATTGGGGCCGGGACAGCCAGGAGAATGGCCGTCACTGAAGTTGGCGCTGGAGCACGAGCTGACCGCGCGGCGGCCTTGAAAGTGGCCATTACGCGTGGAGGGAGGGGAGATTGGGCCGGTGACCTCCCCTAGCCCACCGCTAAACACAGCAATCAGAGCCCAGGCTTCGCTAAAATAACTCCAGCATCCGC
>NC_085012.1:9280489-9290489 GCF_963854185.1 Sardina pilchardus
ATTGATCCAAGACCAGTCCGCAGAGAGTCATCCATCCATTCCGCAGGTCTATTTTTGTGGCCCGTGCTCTTTTTGCATATTGACAATTAGAGCACCGGAACATTCTATTTGTATTAATTAGGATGAATCAGCGCGTGAGGAAGATGTCTCCCAGCCTTTGAATTAGAGGCATTAGTCCTATTCAGTGCCATTTGTTCAAATTATGCAACTAAATCGCAGTCATGATTATTCCCCTGTAGAGAGGAATGTGTGGATTTTCCGTTTCAAACTGTAGTTTGGTTGAAAGAGCCCTGCATGTGTTGGTGTGTGCGAAAGCACGTATGAAGCAGCGCAAACTTGGCATTTGTCACAAAAAGACAGACGTGCCATTCACCAAGGTTGCGCTCATCCTCTCCATTGCCTGGGCAGGGGCCACAGGAATGAATGGAGACCAAGCGCTGAGTGAAACTAATGCACAAAAACCGAGCGACTTCTCCTGAAACGGTGTGAAGGAGCAGCGCTATTGTTGTCTTTATTAGGGTTAACGCCGTTAAAACTCACGGGAAAAGCAGCACGAAATGAAATCCTCTGCAGACAATTTAAGTGATTCATAAAGCAGTATAATAAAAAGGGGGAGAGTGCGGGGGAGAGAGAGAGGGGTGCTGGTGCTGGTGCTGGTGGTGGTGGGTGGGTGGTGGTGAGTGTCCCTTTGATTAATGTGCTGAATTGACTAAATATAGTGAAGAACTGTGTAACTCCCCATGGGAAGCTTTACATTGCTAATGATTCACACCAGGAAACTCTGGAGTAAGATAAAGAAACCGTGAGAGGAAGCCTGACACTAACATATTTAAAAGCTTAATTGAGTAGCTCTATTTAAAAAATAATACAGAAGGTAAAAAAAGATTCAGGGGAGGTCTTTGCTACATCTTTGTTTGTTTTTAATGGATTCTTTGGCTATACAGCATGGTGCCGAAACTTTACATTAACGTCAAAAGGAGGGGGTTGGGGGTGAGGGAATGCAAATTAGAGTCAATGAAGCTCTCAAATTGAATCTGTGTGAAACGGTGACCTTACAATGAGTTTTGCGCGGAGAACAAACCAGATGTGTCGTGCCACACTTTCATGAAGTGAGCACGGCCTACTGGAAGCAGGAGTCGGCGATGAGCATTTTACTATTCTGTCCGGTTGTACAGAGTGAGGCAATTAATCATATCTCCATCTCCTCCTGGAAGACCCCAGACAGTTTAATCATTCCACATACTTGTGTGTTTAGCTGTAGTAATTTGGCTCTATCATGCTGAGACAGTTCCTGCAGTGATTTATGTGGGGCGTTCTCACGCACAGAGCCAGGATACAGAGAAAGAGCAATACAAAGGTGTTTTCATCCTCCTTCTCTCTCCCTCCTCTCCCCCTTTCTCGCTCTCTCTCTGTCGTCCTATCTTTCTTTCTGTCTCTCTCTTTTCTTTCTCACAGAAATGATTTTTGAAATCATTTACTTGCTACCCTGCTTGCACTCGTTCACCCTCTAAAAGAAATGGATGCACTGACGTGAAGGAGGAGGACAGCGGACCTGCAATTACTTAGTCCATTTTTCAGGGCGAGCGAGCCCACTCAGCAGCCCCCAATGACAGGTGCAGAGGGCCGGAGAGGAGAGCACTGGTAGTACAGTAGTCTCCGCTGAGAACCAGGCGTGAGGCAACACTATAGGTGTCCAGGCTCAGAGGCTACATAGCTTCACTGTCAACTTGACCTACACACAGTAGGTACTGTAAACAATCATATGTGTCCACTCCACAGGCAGGCAGAATGATCTAGGGGAGAGCTGGTGTTTGAGCTGTTAAATTGATGTAGTTTAGTAATTACCCTCATGTTGCTTATCTAATATCATATCAACAACCCGGCTAATTGTACATCTCTCAGTCAACTGTTTGAACAGAAACAGTTAATAATACATTCCACCCTGCTTCTTTATTTCTTTTGTCGTGGAAACCTATAGCCTACTCTTTAATTTAGTTTTCTATGGCTATGTTCTTGCTGCCAGATAACACACACACACACAAAAGCCAAATTTGGTATGTTGGTGGCGAAACCAATATTGGTTCTTTGTTTGAAACTGCATGCCTATTCATTGTTTAGAATGTTCTGTTCCCAGATGCTCGGTGGCATCACACAACACTTTTGTTCCTAATAGCAGCAGTGTCTTACAGTAATTAACAGCTTCCACACCAGTACATTGTGCTCGAGTCATCTCGGCATTTCCCTCCCCGACCAAACATGCTCCTCTCCAAATAATGGGATCACCTTGTTTCAATCTGATTAAAATAGATTAATTAATCACTGTGCGCGAGAGAATGTGTTGTTTGTGATTAATGAAGCTTAAAGCCCATTTGGCCTGTACATCAGAAAACCCAGTTGGCTCGCCATTTTACCTGCGTGTGCTGTGGAGGAGCGGGGATGTCACTTTTGCACGCCGGCACTGTGTGGCATTGCCAAAAGTGTTTTCAAGCAAAAGTCCTTGCTCAGTAACTTTGCAGGAGGAAGAACGATGAACTGAAGAATAAATTGAATTGAAGCTGATCTGAATATAGTCACAAATTCTATTAGACGTTGTGAAAGATATTGGCAGAAAATATTCAACCTGACCTTGAAATATCAAGCCAACAGGCTCTATCGTAAGGATCTGTCATGTATCGACAGGCTGTATCATATCAATCTGCCCTTGCACAAACGCCACATGATGCTATGTGAAGTCATTTTGACACATACAAAGAAAACATTTCAAGAATTTTAAAAGGTTTGCACAAATGGAGCACACATAAGCAATCTGTGAGCCTTCACACAGATTTGTTGGCTCAATTTCACAGTGACTCAGGTGAACTATAAGGTAAAGATGATTACACAAAGCCAACACCCTGTGGTTGAGCGTGTATCGCACCTGATAGGAGGATCTGCAATGTCCCCTTATCCCAGGGCAACGGGAATTATGCAGACGAATGAACAAACGCTTAGTTTAACCAATTGGCCTTTTATGGCAACATTTCCCCATTTTTACTGCGCCCCCGCTTTAAATGTCATGGCGCCTAGCATGTTCCGCACACCTGTTTATCTAAGGATCTGGAGCCTGTCAGAAGCCGCGGCCGGCTGGCAGTCGCACATTTTACAGGCCCGTTATGAGGGGTGGGTGGCCTTTCGGGTTTGAGCAATGTCCCCGGACCGCCGTGTCATTTCTCACACGCTGACTTTTAAAAGCACATGACGGATGGGGGCGGCGGATGGCGGCTCCAAATTAAACGGGGAAATGGTATCGCTCAGAGTTTCCCCCATTACACAAATAACTGGGAGCCATTTGGAAACGGATTGCAGCAGCCGCGGCAACAGCAGCAGCCTCTCGACAGACCTCCGCCTGAACCCGGCCCTGCTGTTTCATATTTAGATTATGCCTCCCCGTAAATGTATATGGGCTGCTATTCTCTCACAGCTGTTTTTTCGGGCTGACATTATGAAGAGGCCCGAGGAGGTGGCCATAGATCAGGCTCGGAAGAATGAAGTTAGAGGGGGCCTGGTCCCCATGCAGCACATCTTCTGCTTCATGGTTAACCCCATACCCTTCCTGAGGGCAAGGAAGTGTACATTCTCTTGCCCATATACGCCACACAAATGGGCCATTTGGCTACCGCAGTGCAGTGCAGGCTTGCTATTTTTAGTTTTCAATTCACAGACGCAAAAAATAAATAAATCACTTTCTCATGTCTCCCAGGGTCTTTATCAAGATCAATACAAATGGGGGCATGTAATAATATTGAGAAACCTGCGTATATCGGTATCTATACTGTAGAGTGATTAAGGAAATAAACATGTCATATTATGATTACCATGCAATTGTGTATTATTTTTTACTATGGACATAAAACGTTAAAACGTGTCATCCGCTGCTCTGTCTGCATGATTCATTTGCTGTGAAGTAAAAACAAAAGGAAATTGGCATTGTCCATCTCGTTTGCCGCTCATTGATTAGTCTCGGGGCGGTCGTTTCCTGCCTGAATATGGCCCGTGGCAGTGGCCCATTCATTAAGGAGAGCACATATGAGCCACCGCGTGCTTGCTGTCAGCAGTCCTAAGCTCCTGATAATCTGCGCTCACACACTACATTGAAAAGCATTTCCCCTCGCTCTCGTCTTGGTGGCTTGCAATTCACAGGGGCAGGGACGCTCTGCGCGGCATACATAATTTAGAGGGCGCATTGTTTTTTAGTGCTCGGGCTCACAAAAAGACAAACGATTCGATCACGGGTTTAATGAGCGCCTCGCTATAACACACAGCGGTTTGCGCGCCGTCCATACGATCCATTGCAATCAGGGCCGAGTGTCGGCGGCGGCATTAGCGGTTCCCCTAGCGGTGCTTCACGTTTTTTTTCTTTCTCTCTCTCTCTCTTTTTCTCGCCGCGTCTTAATTTGCCCGGTCTGCCTCCGAGAGCGCCGTATAACTGGGCCCCTTAGTGGAGCATCTCGGGGAGGCACTTTCTCTTTCTCCCTCCATTTCTCTCCATCACCTCAATCCCAACTCCCCTCTCCATATCTTTCTGTATCTCCCACTTCCCTCTCTCCCTCTCTCCCTCTCTCTCTCTTGCTCTTTCTCTTTCTCCCTCCCTCCCTCCCTCTCACCCATGCAATCTCTGTAAAGCTCCCCTGTAGAACATCCAAAGCAATATTTTGTGACAGAATTTCTCAGGCTGTTAGTCGCGACGCCTCCAGAAGGCATGGGGGCAGACACCACTCTCTCTCCCTCAGTGGCCCAGCTGTTATCTCTGAGCCAGGGGGAGGCACTCACACAACACACAACACACACACACGGGCACACACACTCTCTCACTCTCACACACTAACACACACACATACATAGACACACACACCCAACACACACACAGGCGCACACACACTCTCTCACTCTCACACACAGACACACACTCATACACAGACACACACACACCCAACACACACACAGGCACACACACTCTCTCACTCTCACACACAGACACACACACACACACCAATACACAGACACACACATCCAACACACACAAAAGGCACACAGACTCTCTCACTCTCACACACAGACACACACACACAGACACACACATACACAAGATACATACACACACACACTCTCTCTCACACAGAGAGACAGAGACACACACACACACACAGAGAGAAACACATACACACACAGATACATACACACACACTCTCTCTCTCTCTCACACACAAAGACAGACACACACACACACAGAGAGACACACACAACACACACACACACATGCACGGAGTGCGGCTCCATATATACGCACACACTGCGCCGCTGGCAACAGTAAACTCGCCTGCTCTTCATGAAATGCTGCATCTGGTTCTGAGAAGCGGAGGGAATTGCTCAGGGGAGCTCGCGAGAGGAGCAGGGAGTCTGCCATCCCGGCTTTAGAGCGCAATTTTTCACTCTAAGAGAAATAAATGAAGTATCAGAACACAGAGCATGTTATAAAAATGGGGCGGTTAGGGTGGCGGGGGCCGTGGGTGGGGTGCAGGGAGGTGTGGGGGGGCGGGGGGGGGGGGGGGGGGGGGGCGGGGGGGGGGGGGCGGGGGGGGGGGGGGGGCGGGGGGGGTTGGGGTCATGTGCAGAGGGAAGCGGAGAGGTGTTTTACAGGTGGACAGGCAGGAGCTTTATCTGTCCTTCAGGCAAATGCAATGAAGCAATGAGAGAGAAAGAGAGAGAGAAAGAGAGAAAGAGAGAGGGAGAAAACATCACCCCAAATGTGAATGCCAGTCGTGAACTGCGAGGACTCTACAAACTCTCTGACTGAAGGCCAGGAGACTCACACTGCCATGAATAATGTGTGTGAAGATGCCAGATGATTGCCCTGTAGGCCTTTTGGCTTCACCGACTAGAATGAGTCCGCAGTGGCTACAACAGAATGGAAATTTGTTTACTCCTCTATGCTTCGGGGCCATGTTGTGTAGTTTGTCTCATATGCAAACCTCTGCCTCTGTTTTGTCCACAAACTTTTCTAATCATAGTTGACCTTTAAATATAATAATATCCATGTCAGTGCTAAAAACTGCGGCGACTTGAGAAGCCATTTTGACACATCACATCCCTTCATCTTTCCCTTATTTGTGGGTGGCCAGTCATTTTCCAGGTCCCAACATGCCCGTCTCCATCCATGTCTGAGCCAGGGGACTGGTTCTGTGGACCGGAGGCCTGGGGTCTGGGGCTTGCTTGGCTGGCTGGTTGGCTGGCTGGTGGGTGAAGTGTGCCCCCCCTTGTCTGGTGGTGAGTAGGCCGTATCAGCTGCTCAGGCTGCTGATGAATCCCGCCGTCTCTTCTTCATTTCGTTTCGCAGCTTTGGCCCGAGTACTTTCTCCGTTCCTCTGCACAGAATGAATGTACAGTGCATCCTTGTGCAGGGGGAGGTCATGTTAGGTGTTAGGTGTCCAGCTCCGTCGGTAGACAGCATTGCTGTAATACTAGGGGAAAATCATGTCTTCATGTCTTCTTACAGAAAAGAAAAGGCTATATTGTAGCTGCCAATTTTGTTGGATGGAGGTACGTTTTGGAAATGTACCTGGAGGTACGTTTTGGATGGAGGTACTGTACGTTTTGGAAATGTACCTGGAGGTACGTTTTGGATGGAGGTACGTTTTGGAAATGTACCTGGAGGTACGTTTTGGATGGAGGTACATTTTGGAAATGTACCTGGAGGTACATTTTGCTGGGTCTGCAAAAACGTTCCCAGGGGGTTTGAAAATGAGACCACAACAACCTTAACATTACTGTAGTTTAGACCAAGTTCAACATTAGGTAGACTATAGAAGCCTCCAGCACAAATAAGCAATGTACAATATCAATCTCCGTATAGACTTTTGTTAATCACCAATATTGCAAGAGTGAAAACTAATGGCATGGTGTTCCTGATACAGTAATGCTATTGTACCGGTATCCTCAGTTCAATGACCAGATGGATATACAAAGGTGCTTGAAGAGTGTGAGGGAGAAGCAAGGGAGTGACACAGCAGACGATGCTGAAGGAGCCTGCAAGATTGAGGTCAGTCGAGCTCTACAGGTCGAGAGGTTTTTTTTTTCTTCTAACAAGTGGTCCTGTTGATGGGTTTTAGACACCAAGGCACAGCCAAAACTACTGTGTATTATTTCATATTTAATTCTGGCCTACTTAACTCTTAACTCTTAGGCTAATAGGCCTACAGCAAGGACAACATTCAAGAAAGCTTATGGACTGACTGACTGACTAACTGACTTTAACATTTTTCTTTTCTTTTTTACTTCTATGTGATGATTTTGCAACCCTGTAAAGTGACCTTGGGTGTCATGAAAGGCGCTTTAAATAAAAATGTATTATTATTATTATTATTATTATTATTATTACAGCAGAACTACAAGAGGAGGAGGAGGAGTGTGTGATGAGGTTGTGCAGGACCTCCCTGATGTCTTCTCTTCTCTTCTCTCATCTCACCCCTCCACCAGGCCGGCAGTTCCAACCCCCTCTCATACTGTACCCAGAATAACTAGGCACGCAACAGATAAATATTGTTACGGAACTGTGTGAAGGTGCCTTTCTGAGTGAACCCAGTGTATTTATGGTTCTTTTCTTTTTCATCACACACACACCACCACCACCACCACCCCCTGTCTCAGAATTTTGCTCTCCTTGAAATGGAAATGAGATGAGTGTGAGATAGTCACCAAGGATCAGAGGGGGAGATTCCGCTATACCTCCATTAAGATGTAACCTGACGCATTTCTGATCATGCTCAGCACTGGGCCTGCCTCATCACAAGCATGAACACCATCAAAAGCACTGCTTTGCTTTGGTATAGGAAGGGGAGGGGTGTGTGTGTGTATGTGTGTGTGTGTGTGTGTGTAGGCAGTGAAAAGATCAAGACTTCAGTTCCATAGGCTCTGATCACTCAGCTGGAAAGGCACACACACACACACACACACACACACACACACACAAATACACACACACACACACACACACACAAATACACATGCACACACACACACACACACACACACAAATACACACACAAATACACATGCACACACATACACATGCATGCACACGCACACACGCACACACACAGAGAAACACACACTCACTCACAAACAACAGCAAAAAAAAAAATCAGTGTCACTGACCTCAAATCACTTTTCTATGTCCCCAAGGACAAGCCTTTATAAACTAATGGATGGTTTGCTCCTTTTTTTCACTGCAGCACAATTAGGTTGCCTGAAGCTCAGCATGGCTAATTTTGCTAGCTTTTCCACTGTGCCTTTGGACATGAGGGATGGCTGATTTATTCAATAGGAAATTAACAGTACATAAAGCAGTCGCCAGAGCAACTAAGGAAACATTGTCATGCTTTCAGATGTTAATGTTGCCTAATAGCTACAGGGCATTTTTATTCAATCTCCTCACAAAACCATAACAAAGCGAGAGGTATGGTTATAACTGATGTTATACACATGATATACACATGTAATAAATACCATGCGTTACTCTATATACAGCATCCAATCGCTCTATACTGATATTGATATTGATACAAATATTTCTCTTTTGGCATGCAAATCCTAATGAAGGCTCAAATAGATGCCCGCAAAATCTTTTGCCTTGGATCAGTTCGAGATCATTGATGGCGGTCGGTGCCTCGGACGGCCTTGCTTTAAAAGCCCAGCTAGTCTGCTGTCACATTCCCAGTGGATGCCCTGGCTCGCACTGCCAGTGCTCCGGGCTTCATTTCCAGCAGCCCTTCATTCTCTGGCCTTGCTAGGGGGCCCATTACTTCAGTAATAGAATTTCATATTTAATGTCATTCTGCCAACGTCTCTTTGTGTTTCCTCGGTGCGCCGTAACAGCAGCGGAGCCTGGCGTCTAAATAAGAAATGAAACCCACCGCCGCCGCGGCAACTCTCAAGGCTGCTCCTCGCTGGCTGGCGCGACCACAATAGAGTCTGCATGTCGTGAGTCACCTCACACTTTTGTCTGACAAACAAAAGACACGCATGTGTACACACACACACACACACACACACACATACAGTACATGGGCGCACACACATACACACACACACACACACATGCCACGGAAGTCCATGCATATAGGTACACAGACACACACACACATACACACGCACACACACACCAAAAACACACACACACACACATGCGCACACATGCCCAGAAATAAATAACAAACTATTCCCAATTGCTGCATCACTGCTGACTTCAACAGATGATTTCATATTCTCGACAAATAACAGCATCTGGTTGGAGGAAGCTCTATTTGAACAGGTAGACTGGAGAACCTACCTTGGGGATTGAGGGAAAGGTGTGGAGGGGGCTGTTCAGTGTATACGAGAAAGGAAAAAATAGTAAATAACAACACGAGCCACTCTCCAAATAGTTAATGAACTATAAATAGTGATATAAACGGAATGCCATGCTTGGGCCCCTGGTGAATCATGGGATGTGATGGCAGCGGCGAAGGCGCTCCAGATTTCTCGCCCCTCCACTTTACCAGGCTCTGGAGGCCAACAATTCTCTCTGCCTGTGCCGCAGTCATATTAAACAACAGCTTGTCTTGGAAAATAAGCTCCAGGGCTGTTTGTTTCTTTCTCTCTCTCTCTCCTGTCTCTCCTTCTTCTTCCTCCCTCCCCCTTTCTCCCTCTGTCTGCATCTCCATTTCTCTGTCTCGACCATCTTTGGAACATAAAAATGTTGTTTCTCTTGTAAGCCTATTCTCTTGTCTTTCCAAAAACGGATACTATTTTTTTTGCCATTTTTGTTCAGCCAGTCCTCTGAGATTGATAGACAAATATATACAAAGGGAAAAGAGGATTTGTCAGATTTGAATAAACCACATTACATTGGAATTACACAGACCAGTCGATATTATCCAATCATATAAGATGAGAGGAAAGAAATCAAGTAAGGTTACTTCCTGGA
>NC_085012.1:9295489-9305489 GCF_963854185.1 Sardina pilchardus
ATTACAGTTAATGTAATCAAACTTAATCCATATGGCCTACCACTGATTACTCTACAACACTGTGTGTTTATCCCTATGAGATCACCAGCGTGTCTCACCCAAGTGTGTATGTGTGTGTGTGTGTGTCCTCTACATGATGCAGGCCAGCAAACACACACTCCTCCAGCGAGCTCATATTCAGACCACAGGGCCCAGCGACGGTGTCATCCACCCGCAGGCGAGGACCAGATCAATGCACATCTATCAGGCCTTCACACTGCAGCTCGCTATTATATTGCACCACAGTCTCGCGTCTCCCAGGCAATTCAATAAGCGCTTATGCAACAAGACCAGCCATGCAGATCTACACCTCTCTCTGCCTTGACTCTTCACTTGAAAATCCTCTTGACATCTGACATTTTTGTTTCTTGTTTTTTTTTTTTTTTTTGTGGGGAGTGGTGGTGGGGGGTGGAGGGGGAGGAGTTGCTCGGCGGAGGATGCAGAATGCTGGTGTTTGTTTAATTCATGGCATATTGCATGGATGACTTGCGCTGTTTAGTAGCCCCTGGGGGTTTCGAGCGTCTGATGGCATCGGCGGCATATTTCACTTCTCCGCCGGCGCCAGCAGCAGCAGCGTGGCAAAGTTCCGAAGGAGCGTAAGCAAAAGCGATCGGCGTTCCGTTTCGGGCATTCCGGAGTGCGTCCGATTGAATCATATCTCTCCGGCGCCGCGCGTCACTGGAGCTTCGCTCCGACGCGGCTGCAAATAGTGCTGATTACAAATGGCCCCCGGGTTACAAAGCACTGACTCCCTCCTCTCCAGCAGATTCATTTTCTCACCAAGTTATTTATGTATTTGTTTATTGGTGTGCTGGGATTATTTGTTTATTTCAATCATTTTTTTTTTTTTTTTGGCCTTGTCTTTGGCACTCACGCGTCACCAAAAATAACGGCACCACAGACCAAAAATAAAAAAGAGACCCTCTCTCACACTCACAGCCAAATGGATGACGGGGACCATCTTCTTTCTTCTTGACAATCTTGCCAAATGGGATCAAATTATCAGGGTAAGTAAACGCCATAAAGTGGACACACCCAGGGTGTGTTTTTTTTTTTTCTTGGCCTCTTTTCAAGGAGCGTGACAAAAGGCCAGTGGACGGGGATAGATTTATGGCCGAGGCTGGAATAGATCAGCGTCTGACCAGTGGGCTGTAGCATTGACCCTCCTTTTTACGGCCAACGAGGGGTGTGGGGGTGTGGTTAACTGAGGGGAGGTGGGGAGCGGTGGTGGTGCTGGGGGGGATGAAATGAGGCCTGGCTCCCTGGTGATCCGTCAGACGATTTAGGGTCTCATCGGGCTTGTAAATGACTGTGTTGCTTGTCATGGGGTCATTACGCCATTATGGCGCCATTCTGGCTCCTGTTTCGTGGGTGATTTGGGAGGCGACAGGATGGGGTGGGGGGGGGTTGAGAGTGTGTGTGTGTGTGGGGGGGGGGTGTACCTGAAGAATTAAAGGCACCTTTTTTTGTCTGCCTGCCTCATGACAGGCGCGATAAAGAACAGGAAGTTAACGAGGGGACGACAAAATTGCTCATCAAATTGCTCAACTTCGTCTCCCCGTGCAAAAAAAAAAGAAAGCCTAACTTCCCAATTCAGGTTTAAATTGAGATGTCTAAGACATCCAGCCTCCTAGGCTGGCATCAGCACCTATGCCTCTTTCCCCCCCCCCATTTTTCCTATTTCCCTTTTTTTTGGCACAGGCGGGCCAGGCTCATTACCACCGAGAGCCTGGCTCCATTTGAGCTTTTGAGCATTTTTTAATCAGCTTGATTTTCCTCATTTGAGACGAAGGACAAAGACGACAGGCAAAAAGGAGAGGTGCGAACGCTGCCCTCTCTGTCACACTCCAAATCGTCCGGTGCACATGTCCTGTCCACTGTGTGGCCTCAGGAGCTTATAGACGTCCTATAGCAGTGTGAGGATGCTGTTTGGTTCAAGTACGGCAGAATAAGCAGGAACCAATAGCTCAACGTGTGTAAAAAAACACATGCAAAAAAGTTACAAAAATCTGTTGGAACGATAGCTGAGCAAATAGAGGGAGAAGGCGAAGAAATAAGACAAAAAGCTATAAAGGACAAAGGGAAAGAGAGAGAGAGAGAGAGAGAGAGAGAGGAAGGGAGGGAGGGATAAGCGGAGTCGGAGGAGCAGGTGGGAGCGGTGGCTGACAAGATGACTGACACTTTGACTGACTGCAGGGATTGACGCGGCGCTCTGTTATTGCAACGTGCCGTGGCCCCTTGTAGGGCTAATAATGACATTTGTCTGATCAATACACGGAGAGTTATTACAAAACAGACATGCATGAAGACTGAAAGACATTAAGACCCACACAATGACCTCATACATTGCCCCAGCCCCCAGCCCCCCAGCCCCCTTATTCATCCCCCAACTTGCTTCCACTTAACTATCTAACCAAGATTCACCCCCCCCCCTTCCATCCTAGCACAAAATGGCAGTAATGTCAAGATCCAGAATAATTAGAATCAATGGAGACAGAGCTTGCACAGCACACACATTCAGTGGCCCAGTGCAATTGCTTGTCTGATCCTGCAGAGATTCAGCACCCCTGCTCAGTGGACAGCTCCCTCCCTCTGTTTCTCTGACAACTGCTGTTCACCTCGGCTCTCGCTCTCCCAAAAGCCCACTGTGAGTTTTCCTCAGGATTAATATTGAGCTGTACTATATGGAACAAGGGCAACTCAGGGGCATTTCTGAAAAAAAAGAAAAGAAAAAAAAAGATGTTAACACCAAGTTTTGTTCTAGTTTGCCAGCATCTACCTCCTAGTCTAGTCTAGTTTGACTTTCATCAGGCAACCAAATGAAAGTGGGAACACCTTCTCCACCAGAAAAGTCCTCTCCGAAATTATTCCCAAAGCGAAAAACTTTGCTTCCTTTCCAGAATGTTTGTGTTCCCCCCCAGAAATAAATAAATAAAAAATTAAGGGGGAACATTTCCGACACTGACCCTTTGTTGCAATCTGTCCTGAGGGGACATGGGAACGCCACCGACTCCCTAAAAGCTGAGCTCCCATCCCGCCTGCTTCCAGAGCCGCCGTGCAGAGAGCGCTGATGAAACAATAAAGCAGAATCAACGGGTCTTTTTTTTGGGGGGAGGGGGGTCTTTTGAAGACGAGCCTGTGCCCACAGATGAAGGAGATGAGGGTGTGTGAGAGTCTGTGTGTGTGTGTGTGTGTGTGTGTGTGTGTGTGTGTGTGTGTGTGTGTGTGTGTCTGTGTCTGTGTGTGTCTGTGAGTGTGTGTGTGTGTGTGTGTGTGTGTGTGTGTGTGTGTGTGTGTGTGTGTGTGTGTGTGTGTGTGGCAAGTGTGCCTGCCAGCACCGTGCCCTGGCTCATTAGGGAGTTTGCCCTCACATTCCCTGTCCACACACACACAGCACGCACGTACACACCTACTGTACGTGCACACGTGCACACACACGTCCAAACAAATTCTTGTGATCTGAGAGAAACACACATACACACACACACACACACACACACACACACACAGATACACACACAAACATACAGGCCTACTGTCGCTACACTTACACACACATACACAAGCACAGTCACACTCACACACACACACCCTCCCTCACACACACACACACACACACACACACACACACACACACACACACACACACACACACACACACACACTTCCACCCCATCCCCCAAGCCACTTCCCTCCTCCGAGACAGGGCTTTTGTTTCTTAATGTTCCAAGTCGATTAAGAGATGATCAGGGCCCCGGCGCTAATTAAAAAGGACCAGGTGCCAGAGAGTAAATAGCGAGCGGGCGCCAGGAGGGGGACGCGGGAGGCGACAATTACTCATCGCCGAGCCGCCGCCACCGCCACCGCCACCGCCGCCACCACCGCCGCCGCTGAGCGTCTCTCATAGAGCCAAAAAGACACGGGGACGTCCGGCTAATGGAGATCTACTCCGGCAACAGCCCTGAGAGGTGTCTGGCCACATCACCCTCACTCACTGAGAGAGAGAAAGAGAGAGAGTGAGGGAGGGAGGGAGAGAGGGAGGGAGGGGTGGGGGAGAGGTTAGAGGGATGGGAGAGGGGGGGGAGGCAGGAGGACAGAGGGAGTGAGAGAGAGATAGAGAGAGAGAGAGGAAGGGAGGAGGGAAAAGAAAGACAGGAAATGAGACAGGGAGC
Organism: Sardina pilchardus; assembly: GCF_963854185.1. Lineage (NCBI taxonomy): Eukaryota > Metazoa > Chordata > Actinopteri > Clupeiformes > Clupeidae > Sardina > Sardina pilchardus. The sequence continues at coordinate 9,299,701 of NC_085012.1, forward strand.
AGCAAGAAGAGAGAGAGAGAGAGATAGAGAGAGAGAGAGAGAGAGAGAGAGAGAGAGGGAGAGAGGGGAAAACAAGAAGAAGATGTACAAAAAGTGAGATGGCATGAGAAAGCCAGACGGATAGACAGACAGCCAGCCAGACATACAGAATGAGATAGTGAGCAAAGTAGATATGCTCTCTCCTCAACACTGCCAATAACGCTGATTGAACTGTGAGGCAAAATAGACGCTGCTTCAATTCACCGCCCTGCACACAGATCCGCAGGCAGCGTGGCATGAGAACAGAGAGCTTTCAAAAGCGAAATGACGGGAGGTCAACGCCGAACGCAGTGTGTGCATTTGTCGCCTGAGAACTACTCTCCTTGACGCTTTGATTCTCTGAAATAACTTGCTCATACAGAAGGGAAATATTAATGATACCTAGAGAAATAGGGCCAAATAGCGAGGCGCCATGCACTTGCGTTCTCTCCGCACAGCCCCTCTGCGTTCGTCCCTATTGACAGACAGGAGGGGGGGAGGTACATGAGATTTCATTAAAGTGTAACACTGCAGAACATAAATCAAAGCCTTGAATACACACCGGAGAGTGACAGACAAGGAAATAACTCTGGCTGACACACGGCTCTCAGCGCCACAATACCCCGGATTTTCGGTGTGCCTTTCGGAACAGGAGCCGCTGCGCATTCCAGATTTATGCTTTTTAATGTTTCCCCACAGCACCTTTTTTTTCTTTTTGTTTTACGCCCGGACAAGCCATTAGGCTTTAAACTTGCGGCATTGTCTGTGTCCTCGGCGTGCCTAAATTATGCCAGCCATCATCTGTGAGACCTGTTTGACAAAAAAGGACAAACAATGGTAAATATAGAGTATTTACTAAACAATAATTACAAAATGACATGCAAAACGAAGCAAAAAATAGTGCTGTGCCGAATTTCAGGTGTATATGTGTTAAAAATGTTGTGTCAGTATCCCTGCTGTATGTGCTTTAAAGCGTACTGTATGAAGGAGAGAGTGGTGAAAATAGAAGCCTCATTAGAAACGGTTAACCATAGGAGCCATTTTAGGGTACGTTCGAGAGAAGATGGTGAAAGACACATTTTTATTTGTGACAACTTGAACAGCACCTGAAGGCAATCTCTGGCTGAAAGGAGGGGATGGGGGTGGGGGGAGGGCAAACCGAGCGGGGAAAAGAAAGAGATGGACAGAAAGAGAGAGAAAAAAAACGAGTGCGAAATGGAGGAACCATTCTGTGGAAGTGAAGGCCATCACATGGTTAGAGGTATGCTTCTGCAGCTGAAGGACAAGTAATGGGTTATGAAAGCTACAGCTGAGGAAATGGTACAATATGAGTCATTACACACACACACACACACACACACACACACACACATACATACGGGTGCACACACACACACACAGACACACACACACAAATAGAGGCACTCACACATGCTCTTACACTGTCACACACTTAATACCCATAGACACAAAAGCATCCACACATTTGATCCCTAACCCACAGACAAACACAAAAAAAACAAACACACACAAAACACAAGAAATGCGCTTCCTAATAACTAGGCTGAATACGCAGACGTTTGTCCGGGCTCAAACAAAACAGAGACATCCAGAGCCACAAAGACCTTTCACTGCCCAAGGACAGGGCTGCTTCTGGAAAACAATGGCTCTGGCTCATTGTGTGAGCTACTGAGTCTGTGCCTCCGTTGGCTATTGAATGCTTTTCAGTGATTTTTACTGTATTTTAATGGCTGTCTTTAAAAGCGGCGTTTGAAAAAAATGGCCGTTTTTTTTTCCAAGGATAATAAAAAATGAATACAGTTTATCAGCATCTGTCTTTAAACCCTTCTATGAATAACCAACGAAAAATAATGGTGTCTTTTGATTTTTTTTTCTTGCTTGATACTAAACATCTCTCTCTCTCTCTGTCTCTCTCTCTCACACACACACACATAGATGCACGCATACATGAACCCACACAGAAACACACACTCACATAGACATGTACTGTCTATGACACTTGCACACACACACACACACACACACACACACACAGACTGCACCAGTCTCACACTAAAGGGACATGTGTATCTGGGCACTGGAGAGTGCTCCGCGACCCGATCAATACGCAGAATGAACACCCGATCTTCCATAGATCAGTAAAGCATATTCACTAATGTGGCGATCCATCATTATGAAGACATCATTTGTTACAGGCGACCGCCACATAATATTTCATCCGGGCCGAGGCGGCGTGCTTCTGCAGGCCATCGACCCGCACGCTCGTCAGCTCGGGGGCCCCGGGAAGGCGCAGCTTAGCTTAGCGCGGCGCTTTAGCGGAGACGGAGTCGCTAAAGGGAAAACCCAATTCGTTTTATTAAGACACTGTCCATCTGAGCCCAATCAATGCCTTTAGGAGCGATCCGGGGGTTATAGCTGGTAAAAATCACCCGAGCCCGGGAGTCGGGCGCCGGCGCCCTTAATTGCTGCTAAATTGGACCGTGTGATGCGTGTCGGCGGTCGTTCGTTAGACTGACCTTTTAAAAAAAAGCGGCGGCGATTAAAGAGTCATCATCGGCCCGTTGACACGGTGGATCCGAAAGCTGCCGCTACAGTCACACTGAGCTACCCATGGTTTACGTGAGGCCTGTGTGTGTGTGTGCGTGTGTGTGTTTATGTGTGTGTGTGTGTGTGGCTGCATATGATTGTGTCTGTGTGTGTGTGTGTGTGTGTGTGTGTGTGTGGCTGCATATGATTGTGTCTGTGTCTGTGTCTCTCTCTGTGTGTGTGTGTGTGTGTGTGTGTGTGGTGTGTGTGTGTGTGTGTGCATGGGGTGGGTGGGTTTGAGATTTTACAGGGCAATGCAATAGGTGGTGCAGTCATGGAAACAGTAGCAGGGAAATGACGGGAAGACGGCTTGCTGGAGGGGAAGCAAACTGAAGTCGAAACTTTTTTGACGTTTTGTGGCCCTATTACTGACGACATGCTCCAGTGTGAATCCTGTCATTTTGTGCTCAGGGAAGGGGATATAAAAACACACACCATACCCCACACACACACACTTCTCCTTCCTGGGCCATTACTGAGTGGGTAGAGCGGTGGCGGCGAGGAGAAGCTTGCTCTCGGATTCACTCCCCTAGTAGTGAGCTGCATGGCCTGCTAACCTGAGAGTGCAAATGATGAACTGGACTGTGGAGAAATTGCAGGTGAGAGGATGTAGTGTGTGTTGTTAGGAGAGGGGAGCTGACTGTGAGTGTGTGTGTGTGTGTGTGTGTGTGTGTGTGTGTGAGGGGGATGGAGGGGAGTGCGGGGTTTGAATGTGTCAGTGAGCGATGACAGCAACTTAGCTTAGGATCAAATATCACCTCTGTAACTTTGATTCCCTTATGATAGAGAGAGAGAGAGAGAGGCAGACTGAAAGAAAAAAATGAGAGAGAAAAAACACTCGCAGGAGTGAGTGAGGAGAGGGAGACAGAGAGAAAGAGAGAGAGAGAGAAGGAGAGAGAGAAAGATAGAGATAGAGAGACAGAGAGAGAGTGAGACAGCTAGACTGTCAAAGAACGGCACATGCGTGCGTGGCGGGTGCCCTCGACTGATGAGCGCCCAACACCCAGTCAGATCTGTATGATAATTGACCTTGTGAAGCACGACGCCTTCATCTGGGAGAGATATTCTCTCCATAGATCCAGGTGCATCAGTGCAGCGCTCCACAGACACACACTCCACACACACACACACACACACACACACACACAGAGACATGCACACACACACACACACACACACACACATACACTCTCATGTACAACGAATTCAGACACACACACATGCAACAGGCACACATTTTAATGATTACCAAAAAAGCACTTTACACTATTATCTCCATGGTCTGCACTATTGCACACAGACACAAAAATACACATAGCATCAACACACACACACACACACACACACACACACACACACACACACACCCACACACACCCACACACACACACACACTGCACAAATGTTTTTCAACTCTCCCTCTCACAGCCAAAGCTATCAAAGACCAATACGCACAGCATCGTAGGCCAAGCATGATCCGAAGCCAAACAAGGCAGCCAGTGATTAGAGATAAGAAGAGCGCGGTGAGAAAGAGGAGTGTCTCCAAAGCAGGGAAGAGAGCAGAGAACCGACTCTTGGAGGGTGTGCACACTGCACGCTTATTACTTCATTATTCCGCCGCCTTCGAGGAGCGCTAATTAGCAATTGGGCTAACACTTCAATCCCACCAAAACGGGGGGTGGGGGCTTGGTCAGAGCTCAGAGCCACAACACCGTCCACTCTCTGAAAAGATGCCATGCTACAACAGGGTACAAAAAAAGCAAATTTACGGAGTTTCTCGTAATCTTGTTTTTTTTCCTCCAACTTTACTTGGGGGAAATGAATGAGGAGAGGGGGGGGGGGGGTGAGGAGGGGAGTGGTGGTGTGGTGGGGTGGGGGTCTCATGGATTGTCACGCCTGCTCAGTGTTGACAAGTTGAGACACGTTTCCTCTGGGATAAAAAAAAGGTGTTTTTTTTCCCGAGTACTGCCCTTCAGTCCGTGTTCAACAGTCTGGTAGCGGAGGTGGAGGCACAAGCACAGGTGGAGGTGGAGGTGGAGGCGGAGGTGGAGGTGGCAATGGCGGCTCCGCGGATGGCACGGTGCCCAAACGCACGGATCATTTTCACACATAGTGTTACAGACAGCTGAGTGATAATAAGCTCATGTCGTTGACCTTTCCTCAGCATGCTCTAGAGCGCTTGGATGTCCCATTGTTACAACCCTCTCTGAAGGCAGTAAGTTCTTAATGAGGATGTGTGTGTGTGTGTGTGTGTGTGTGTGTGTGTGTGTGTGTCTGTGTCTGTGTGTGTGTGTGTGTTTGTGTGTATATGTGTGAATGTGTGTGTGTACACGTGCGTGCGTGTGTGTGTGTGTGTGTGTGTGTGTGTGTGTGTGTGCATGTAGTATCCCATAATTACAAAGCCTTGCACAACCATTGTGACAGGGTGGTGTGAATGCAAACGAGACACTTGCTTCTGACCCTTAGTGACCTGTTCATGCACGCACACACACACACACACACACACACACACACTAATGGATACACAGAGGCAATTCTCATCGCAACATTCTCCGACACAAGTGGACCCCATCTATTTCTTTTCAGCTCGCAGAAAAGCTAGCGGCAGCTATCGGCAGCTTCCATATGCAAAGTTATTATGCGCGTCAAAGAAAGGAAGAGGTGCTGTCTGTCAATGTGACTTGCTCCAGGAGAGGGGGGGGGGGTGTACGTGGGGAGGCAGTGGAGGGGGGTGGTGGGGGGGGGAATTACTACATTGTGTGGCACAAAGAACACGAGCTACGACGAGTTCGCCCCAGCCAAACAAAACCCCATTGTGAGTATTCAGAAGAAATTTCATAAACAATGACTTTCAATCGCGCCGAGTGACAACTGGATATAATAGCTTTTTTTCCTTTTTTTTCAGCTTTTCTGTTTTGCGGCCGCAGTTCGCTCAAGAATGCCTTCAAAATCAGGTCTTGTGCCGTATAAACACTCTTGCGCGCCAGCAGAACAGTGGAGTGCTGCTGGTTAACCCCATGTTTCATCTAAAGGGCACAGTGTGTGTGTGCGTGTGTGTGTGTGTGTGTGTGTGTTGTATATCCCTTTTCTCCATGAACCCTACCTGTCAAGCTATGGTATGTATAGATACAGTATTAGAATAAAGATACTATTCACACAGTAAG
>NC_085012.1:9310489-9340489 GCF_963854185.1 Sardina pilchardus
CTAAGCTGAACTTTGAACCTGGGTGCTTAATTTGAGGCTCATCAGTGAGGGTGGTTTTCTTTGGGTGGGGATAGTGTTATCTGCTATTATGTTAAGGATCAATGTTGAGAGGCGACACAATGAAGTGAGTATGTGTGCGTATGTCTTTGCGTGGTGGGAAAAGACAGAGAAAATTGAAAAAGAAATGAAACAAGTAAATGTCAAAGAATGTTGTCTTTCTGATGTGTAAGGAACATGAGTTCTAAACTTAGCACTGAATAATCACTTCAACTCACGACATCAAAGAGGAAGGGAAGAAAAAAAACAACAGTATGAATCCCGGCTAAATCAATAATATGAGTTATAAAGAAGCGTTTGAGTTTTCTGCGTGTTACTGTCAACGTGTGTCGCTTCTCATTATGCTTCTGCACAAAATAGCTTTTTATTCTTCATTAAGGAGATGAGGAACATCTGACCGTGTAATTTGTCAACTCCAATCCAAGGGATTCGATAATGAAGCAGCTCAGGTATGACTGGAGAGTCACAAAGGTGGAATAGTATTTGTCTGAGTGAAGCTGCATGGCAGAATCCCTGGTAAACAGGCAACAACTTTTAATTCATAGAGGGAAAAAAACACAGCATTTGCCTGCATTTGTGTAAGCATTGCAAATAGAACCTGTTGAAAGCATTCAATGTCCCTTTGGTCAGGCTGAGAGCCATGTAGGTGGCTGGTGCAAATGGACAGTATCTTAAGGCAGGGACTCTATGTGGATAGGAAACCACTCGGTACACTCAAATAAAACACGTTTTAATAACTCTGCCATATCTTTTCATATCTTTTTTTTTTTTAAATCTTTTCCCTCCTCTTTTACACAAAGTGACATTTACCATGAGGGACTAAATGAGGCCAGTGGTATTTCATGAACGTCGCGTTCTTTTGGAGGGGGGTGGGGGGGCGGGGGTGGAGGGATTTGGTTGGAGGGAAGGAAGGAGGGGCGGAGGAGTGTGCAGAGAGTCTGCCGGCTTCCTCCGCCACCCCCCGTCACACACACACACACACACACACACACACACACACACACACACACATGGGAGCAGCCCGTCAGGGGTGCTAAGAAGACAAAGCCCCTTGTCCCGGCTGTTTGAAATGAAAGATGGTTGGCCATTTTTCAAAGGCGTCCTCTCCCCTTAACCTGGAGGCCTCTGCAGACCTGGCGTCTGAAGCAAAGTCAATAGAGTGGGCTGAGTTGTGAGCGCTAACTTGGCCGCCTGAGCTCCCCGAGTCGTGTCGCAGACTTCTAACTCCTCAGCCCCGGCTTTTGATGAATATTTAAAGCCGTGAAATAACGGCGTTAAAGGCAATTGGCTGCATTGATTTTCAGATGGAGGGAACATCCATTGTGGAACTTGGCATCACAAACAGGATGCTAGTGTTTAAAGTGATATGTGGCAGTTTGCTTTCTGCCTATTTTTTTTCAGATGTTCTCCAGGCCACCCATCTTCTTTATTTGGATCCAGAGAGTTGCGTTTAGTGATTGATAAGCGCAGAGGTACATTCAGACAAACCTCAAAACTGGCCAGTGTCTATTTATGGACAGCAAAGACTTCATCACTGACAACACTCTTTTCTGTGCTGGCAAGAAGTGTAGCCATTTTCTATGATATCATGGAAACTCTATGTGAATTACATTAAATGCATGTCTTTGAGGACAACAACGCAAGCAAATGAATGATTAATTAATATAAGTGCATACAAATCTGTATGCAATTGGTATAATGCGTCTGGCTAAGTATTTGTTAGCCTTAGTTTTGAACTCCTTCATACATTTGTTCATTTTCATTTCATTCCCAACCCAACGCTATGCACAACCCTACAAAGCTGCATCTGGAATCACATCACCACAATTGAAATATTGCTGTATCACTCTCATTCTCATTGAAATGCTGGACGGATGCACTGTTTTTGAATAAGAATAATCTGCTGAAGTTCAGGAGAGTTCAGGATTTCTCTGCAGTGCTGATGGATCAGCTCAGATGAGCATAAGAGACATTGGTCTGCAACAAGATTTCCCTATTACACTGAATAGGCTTATGAGAATGGCACACAGCATACTGTATGCCAAGCAGACATTCCAAGGCTTTCTTTTCAGAAGGCAACAAAGAAATGGAAAAGGAGAGAGTGCACGCTAAAACACATACACGCACACATACAGTACACACACACACACACACACACACACACACACACACACACACACACACACACACACACACACACACACACACACAGAGACACACACACACACACACACACAAAAGCCAGGATGGTTGAAAAGAAGAGAGATTACACATAGCAATGAAATCCACTTTGATTTGCAGGACAGCAGCGGCAGCATCTATTATTGCTATTACCAAAACTGCAGCCTTCACACATGCAAGCGAAAAAGAAGAAAAAATAGGGGAGGAGGGGGGCAGAAATATCATCTAAAGCCCTCCGTGACGTGTTACCTTTCACCCTGTGTGAATCTACATCGACAGCAATGCCGAGCTGAATACAGAACAAGGCAACGAGGGGGGAGTGGGGAGGGAGGGGGGGGGGGGGGATCCCCCCTTCTACAACTCCGGCCAGCTCAATAGCCACACACAGTGGAGCGCAAAGCTTTTCAAAGACCTTCTTTTTTTTCCCTTTCCTTTCGTTTTTCCCCTCTTTCTGTCCTCCAATTTTGACAATATATTAATTTATCTATAGAATTCAATTTGGGCTTCAACCATTTCAAGGGCCGTCTCTCGCCGAGTGCCTGATGGTAGCAGACGCGGCTATTGATGCCGGCCTTCCCCTTCTCTGGCCTTTTCAAACAGACCAATTTTCTAGCTATTTACCCCGCACAGCTATGGGTACATTGATTTCAAACAGGTCATGGTGTCTCATTTTCAATGCATGCAATGGCAGGTGCTGATCAGCGATACCACGTGCATCTATCTCAGTTGCTCTCTCTCTCTCGCGCTTTTTTTTTTGCGTTCAATGAGTTTGTTGATACCGCGGTTGTAGTTGTTGCTGTTTGCGTGGTCCATGCTGGGAGTGTGAAGCAGGAGAGGAGGGCGGCAGTGGCAGCGTTTATTAAGCTCTGCTGTCGTTAGGACTCGCGTCGTGTCATTATGATCGCGGCGTGAATCGCGAATCGGACGAAAGGCGACACCTGCCGCAGCATCAGTCTCCATCTCGAACTTCTCTCAGTGTGACTCGTGTGTGTGTGTGTGTACTGTTTCTGTGCATTTTCATTACATTTTGTGGTGAGGAGTCACCGTTGTTTAAGCAAAAATGTACGCAGATCAACAAAAATGTCTCCAATGGAAAGTCCGATTTTCTAGCTCTAAGCCCAGCATTAAGTGGCTTGACAAAACTGACAAAAAACGCCATCCGTGAGAACAACGTGGTGCATTGTGAAAGGTGGGTGGGTGGGTCTCTGAGCGGGTGACTGTACGAGAGACTTGATACTCGGAGACCTTTCCTCACCCCAGCGCTGCCCCGCTCCTCTCCAGCTCCCTCTTCCCTTTGAAACTTAATTGCTGTAATTAATTTGCATGACCCACAGTCAATCCAGGGTCTTGTTATACCCTGGTCAGGTTATTAGTGAAGTGTGAAATCAATTTGCAGCTCTCGATGAAGCCCAGAACTGAGCAAAAGAGTCAGAGACTCTATATAGACCCACATTGCACTTCCACGTGCTTCTGTAACGAAGCATTATTACATATAGATCTATGTAACTAACATGTTATTACGCATGCACATCCTGTCCATAGCCACCGAGATCAACTAAATAAATAAGCCGACATGTTTAATATTTTTTTTAAAAGCCAAATCAAACACAGCAAGTGCAGTTTTAAGTTCTTAAAATGGTAAGAGTGCATGAAACAGTGTGGTTGGAATAGCTACATTTAGCCTTGAGAGGAAAGAGAGAATAAAGAAGTCAGGAGCAGTGGCTACTCATACCTCCGTCTATACGCCTTTTAAACCGCCGGCTGTCATTAAGCTTTTTAAAGTTATCTGTATGTGAGAAAGTACCAAGGAGCCGCAGATTTCCGAGATAATCACCACAAAACACTTGAAACCATGTCCGAGCGAAATCTGAAAATTAAACACATCGCCTCGCTGAATGAAAATTGAACGATAAAGAGAGCCGGTCTCACTTAAGAGGAATTGTGAATTAATGTGCAAGATGACTTTCTCTAAGACTCAGCGGGAGAGGGGACAGGAGGGGAAGGGAGAGAACCTCCAAATAGCTGAAACGACTTTTCGGATCCACTGAGTTTGCCATGTTAATTATTTATGGTAATGGCATGACAATCGCTTTGTTCTCATGTTTGAGAGCTCTTTAAACCAGGTTAACAGAATTAAATATCCAATCCCACGTTCTGTCTGAAAATGGAATTGGAACAGTGGAAAGGATGAGGAGACACTGATTTGGCTGCCCTGATTCAAATTCGAAGGAGTGAAGGGACACCTTGGTCCCAGAGTGTTAAATTGCACAATATCTGCCATCTCTGCTCCGAAAGGAATCATGTCTGTTTTTTTTTTTAACGCCGGCGTTCTATCACATTTAGGGCAAAGCAAACACGGCTTTGTTTGTTTCCACTCATCTTCTCTTAAATGGCCGGCGACCTTGTGGGAAGCCGGCTGGATAGCATCTCTGCCCGTGTTTGCTCTGTGGCTGCCTGTGAGACGCCTGGACAAGGGACAGGGATGTGGGTGACAAGGGTTTCGCCAGCCATAGCACTGACCTTTTCACTCACGCCGGGAGGACATCGGTGGATATGACTCACCAACCCAACCCACCCCCCCCCCCCCCCCTTTCCCCCCTCTGCCCAACAACGACACAAACAAACAAACACACAGACACATACAAATCTACCAATCCCGTCTGACACCACGAGACATTTAGTTCTGATGCTATAACCCTTGGTTCTTGTTACAGAACCCAATACCAAGAATTCCTGCAATTACAAAATGGAGAAGACAGCCAAGCATCTACTCTTCTTCACTATTTTACTCTCTAGACTGATCTAACCGCTACAGTTAATAGCAAGCCCTGCCGAGCACCAACAACATCAGTATCAATGTTTACGAGTGTCACCTAAACAAGGCCGAGCGACTTAGAAGTCAGAAACACAGCTTGAGCTCAATCTGTACTTATTGTACCAGGACAGGGTTGTGTTTTCTGATGGCGCTGTTTCTTTTCTTTCTTTCTTTCTTTCTTTCTTTCTTTTTTTTGCTTTGTCCACTTTCAGCACTGTCTTGTTAGCACAAGGCATTCAAAAAAGACAACACGACTCCAAGCGCTGGGTATTCGCCGGCTCCTCTGGCGCCGTCAGAGGCTGGAGCCATTCTGCAGCCACAAAAGGAAACACTGGCACCTGCTGACAGACCAGAGATGTTCTGTGCCGTGTGTGTGTGTGTGTGTGTGTGTGTGTGTGTGTGTGTGTGTGTCTGTGTGTGTGTTGCAATGCATGTTAATTCTGGTCAGTGGGACCAATTACTTCACCTATCTCTTCATTTGCCTCAACAACATAAGAAGAAAGAGAGAAAAGAAAATGGAGGGGGGGGGGGGGGTTCTCTCCTTCTGTTCTGGTCCGTGCCAATCCTATTTCCTCCGTGCGGCCATTACAAGAGTGAGATAACAGCAATGGGAGCCGCTCCATTCAGATGCACCGCATGCTTCTCCTCTCTCCTTTTGCCCTATTTTTTCCTTTTTTTCGAGTATTTTTTTTTTATTCCCTCCCCTCTCTCTCTCTCTCTCTCTCTCTCTCTCTCTCTCTCTGTCGCTCTCGCAGCCGGCAGGGGTGGGTGTGTGTGATATTTGAAGGCGCAGGGCCCCTCCGCGGGTATACGGTGCTTGAGGGTGGATCAGTGACCAGCCACCGAGTCCAGTTCTCCAGGCAGCGAAAGCAGGTCAAGTCCCTCCACTGCCACTGCTGGAGTGGGGTTGACAGGGGGTTGTCTTGCAGAGAGAGCGAGAGAGCGAGAGAGAGAGAGAGAGAGAGAAAAGAGACAGAGAGCCTTTAATGTGTGGGTTTTGAGGATGCTTTTGAGGGCCTTTTCCTCCTGCGTCTAGCGCCAGGTGTCACAGATGATTCAGGGGCTGCAGCAAACAACATTGATCTCCATCAAAATAAAGGACAAAAGAAAATGACCAATCAAATGCACAATGTCTGACTGACACTCACAAAAGCCCAAGAATGTTCAAGAGGTCATACTCAGTTGAGAGAGAGTGTGTGCGCATGTGTGTGTGTGTGTGTGTGTGTATGTGTACAAACCAGCAGTCATTAGTACAAACCTTGTACCTTGACCTATGACTCTAACTAGTCATAATGTCTGTTGGGGATGTTAAAAAAAACGAGGTTCTCGTCTCCCATCTTAAGCTTTGATCTGAGGTGAAATATGTGAATATAAATGAATATGCAGATGACTGTGTGTGTCTGGTAAACCCAAAGAGAGGTCCTCTTATCTACGACACCTTTGCTCCCCTACGACACCATGACGTTGCCTTCAGCAGGCCTGTTAGGACAAGCTCTGATGTCGGTTAGCTCAATAGAAAATGTTGCAGATGAAAACAATTACATGTATTTATGGAAATTGTCTGCGTGTGTGCCATCAACAATTTTCTGTATGGTGTCTGTGAACCTATGGCTGCATCTGTTTAAAAAATAAAGCGCTAAAATGGCGTTTGTGGAGTTTGATCATTAAAATTCCGCATTGCTGTTGTTATTAAGCTCCCATAGACAGCATCCCACTTACAGTGCGTCCTGGCGACTAATCCACAATCACTCTCCATCCAGCTTCCCCTGAGAATACGGCACTCTCTCCTCCTGAAAGGCAGACTCACTCATGCACGTTAGACCTCAGGTCAACTACTCACTACGGGTAAATGTTTTTTTTTTCCCTGTCTTTATTTTCATTGTTTCAATTTGGTAAAAAAAAAAAAGTGAGTGTGCTGGTGGTGGTGGTGGTGGTGGGGGGGGGGGCACTCATGCATTGCAATCTAATGTAGCCTAGATGCCCATTACAGGGGCTCTTATTTTTTCACCCCCCAAAGCTTTTGTTATGGATATTAGGCCCATTATGTAGTGGTGAGAAATGCTAGATGAAGGGAGGCGGAGAGTGTGTAGACCTCTATGGCATTAATATTCCTCTGGCATCAAAGATATTTCCCTGGAGGGACCCCTTTAGGCCACACTGTTATTACCCTGTCTCTCCATTATCTCTTTCTGTACTTGATATTAAGACAATAATGGTGGGAGCAGGATTATGCGGCGAGCGACAGGGAGAATGGGAGAGCATTTCATGTAAGGAGACAGAGAAGGAGACGATCCCGGGGTGAATGGGATCAGTGCAAGGCTTCTGACAGATCAAGAGGAGGAGAGGGAGAGAGGAGGAAGGGGAGGTGGGGGGGAGCGGGGGAGAAAAGGGATTGATGCAGAATGAAATATTTTTCACTCAGGAAGGGCTTCACTGTCTTGAGACTTTCTCTCTCCCCCTCTCCCTTCCACCTCTCCCTCTCTCCCTCTCTCTCTCTTCCACCTCTTCTATCTGTCTAAAAAATAGATGTTTCCTCGTAATCCGAGCAGCTTAACCTCAGTGGTCACAGAATTTGTTAAAGTACTCAGACTGAGGAAGCAAAGGTGCCTAGGTGACACCCGTTTAGAGAAACCTTTTACATCCGGAGCCATTCGGAGGGTTGATGGGAGATTGCGCCCTTGCATTTTATCTCAGGCTTATTCCATCAAAAACAGATCACATCCAGATAGGAAATAGTCGCCTATTAAAACATTTCACTCCGCCTGCATACATTTTGGAGGTCCTCCACAATCCTCCAAACCTCTCAATTCTGATGACTACAGAGAAAGACATTAGCGGCGCATTCGGGGGGAGATCAATGAACTGAGAATGTGTGTGCAATGTGGCACAATTGCTTCTGGATGTTTTTTTTATCCAATGCAAATGATTCAAAACAGAAAACACAAAGCATCCATCCCTTAAAAAAAAGACATCTTACTATACCCTCTCCATAAGCGCTCCACAAGTAGTAGAGTATAGCCACCATTGCCATCTCACAAGAAACGCGAAACAACAACCACAGCCATCTCACACCATAGTCTCTGAGTGTAGGGCCAGTGCAAGCATTAATAAAGCAAGGCAAACAGGACAACAGACAGGCAGAGAGGAATTCATTAGCGCAGAGGAAGTGCTCTTGATGACTAGGCTCCAGACCGTATATGTGTATACCTGAATGCACCGATCCCCTCTGTTTCAAGGCAAATTGATTCCCTCACAACCTTTTTCATTAAATATGGCTAAATAAATTTGCAGTGGCTGTACACGCTCGCTGGATCCATCAGTTCATTAGGTGCTTGTAGCTCCCTATATGTCTGTGTGTCTGTGTGTGCGTGTGTGTGTGTGTGTGCGTGATTGTGTGTGTGTGTGTGTGTGTGCCTGTGTGTGTGTGTGTGTGTGTGTGTGTGTGTGTGTGTGTGTGTGTGTGTGTGTGTGTGTGTATGTGTGTGTATGTTTCTCTCCGGAGCCTCTGCACTTTCTCCTTATGGCTATCTTCCGACCTTGGCCCTCTTCGCTTTACCGCCATTAAATAAGAGCGGCGGGCAGCGCGGTGGACGGTCCGGTAATGGAGGAGCTTGGGAGACCTGGAGCGGAGGTGTGCTCCGCAGGCTGGACCGCTAATGTAGCGCAGGAGAGAGCAACAGCGTGGGGATGGGCTGAGCTTATGTAGGACTGAGACACTTTCGCTTGTGAGCAAATGGTTACCTAATGACACAAAATGCCTGTACTCAAGGTTGTTTTTCAAGGTTAGAGGGGACATGGTTGTTGTTCTTTTTTTCTTTTTTTTTCGCTTTCCCCTTCCCCCTGTTGAAGGAGTTTGTCTCCATGTGATCTCTCTCTCTCTCTCCCTCTCTCTCTCTCTCTCTCTCTCTCTCTCTCTCTCTCTCTCTCTCTCTCTCTCTCTCTTCGTAAGGGCTGATCATTCGGTGAAGCGCTCGCGACACGCCTATCTCATCTGCTCTTCCACAGGCACGAACACACGCTCACATGTAATTACACAAACACACAAATACATACGTCAGACCGGCAGGCAGGCACGCAGCACCACCATACCACGAGGGAGGGTGTTGGAAGCAAGCTAGCGCTTGTTGATTTCACCCGAATGACACATGAGGAGCAAGGAGCACACACGCACACACACACATACACACACACACTCACACACAC
The DNA here is from genome assembly GCF_963854185.1 of Sardina pilchardus. NCBI lineage: Eukaryota > Metazoa > Chordata > Actinopteri > Clupeiformes > Clupeidae > Sardina > Sardina pilchardus. The sequence goes on from NC_085012.1 coordinate 9,319,746, forward strand.
ACACACACACACATGCTACGTGTGAGCATTACATTTTTATTCCAGTCCTGGCAGGCGTTTTTGTGTTTGTGTGTGTGTGCTTCTATGCATCTCTACTCCCTGACTCTGTAACATTTGCAGGTGTGATGTCTTTTTTCAGATGTCAGTCAGATGCACGTGATGATTGGAACGCACCTCAGTGAGCCTGGCCAGTCAGATTTTCTGGATGGGCACGTGGACTAAGTGGACAGGGGAGCATTCGAACTGCCAGCTATGACATGCTTATTTATTTGTGTATCTATTATTACCATTATTATTCCCTCCCACCTCCCGCCAGCTTAGACACATACTTGAATGTGATGGTGTTCATAAAACAGCAGGACAAAACAAGTACAATAACAACAGAAAATTAGCAGTGGTAGCTCAAAATTTGGTTGTTTTTGTTTTGCTTTGGGGTTTTTTTGGTGGGGGGAGGGTGGTTTTATTGTTTTGATTATGGTCAGTCTCATAATGTGCAAAATTGGCACTCAAAGGCCTGAGATGATGTTTCTAGACAAAAAGCAATCACACCAAAAAAAAAAAAATGTGCATGTGACTAATTGCATATAAAATTTACATATCCGCAAATATCAAAACAAGGCATATCCTATCTGGCGAGGCTCTCAAAACCAAATGTTAATGTGTGTTGCCATGGCGATCTTAAAGGGCTACCAGAGCGCTATACGACAGCGCAGGAGGAAATGGAGAGAGGCCTGAGGAATTAATGAACAAACAGGAAAAAAAGACCCAATGCCTCATAGCAGTCATTATTTGGATGATTTTGTTGTCTGTTTGTTTCTTTTAATTTATCCCCAAGGCATGGAAGGCACCACTGGAATCTAATGCTTAATAATAACAAAGGGGGGATACTGTTGTGTGCTGGATGACAGGCTTCAGAAGTGGACTAACCAGGGTTCCGTGGGCTATTTCTGTTGTTGTCTAACCTTCCTGCTTGAGCATGAACACGTCTAACCAGCAGGCCTTGTTTAGCTCAATTGGCCTCCTAAGTGCCCATCTTCTCCACCCCCTCTTCCCTTCTTTTCTTTTTAAATGTTCCCATCGAAAGCTACCAAGGAAAAGGAGAGAGAGAGAAAAAAAAAGAGAGAGAGAGAGAAAGAGAGGGTGACAGAGAGATAAAGAGAGCAAAGAGGAAATCTTTAGGTCTACAAGGGAAAGGTTTGGGGGAAAGTAAAGGGGGCGTTTCTGGATTCCATTAGGTGTATTAGGCACCTGTCTCCAGCAGAACACACCTTAGAGCAGGCCCAGTTCTCGGGCAGCCACTATGAAATTGCCGTGGAAATGCAATCCCTTTCTGCAGCAGCATGGCTCGGCGCAACAGGGCCTGCGCAGGGGATTAGGAAGAGTCCATCACTCCATCTCCCCAAGAGCACAGGCAGGAGAGAGAGAGAGAGGGAGGAAGAGAGGGGGAGAGAGAGAGGGAGGTGGGGAGAGGGAGGGAGAGAAAAAGGAAGGAAGCCATGAGAGAGGGCGGTGTGGAGAGAGAGAGAGAGAGAGAGAGAGAGGGAGGGAGGCAGAGGTGAGAGAAATGTTATGGAGGGAGGAGGCAAGAGACTGGTAGGGCTGGAGGACAGAGTAAGGTTTTTCCCGTTTGACATAAGGAGAGATTCATCATTTTCTCTCTATCTCTCATTCTCTCTCTCTCTCACACACACACACACTCTCACACACACACACACACACACACACACACACACACACACACACACACAAACACACACACACACACACACACACAGAGGGGGCATTTATCTGTGTTGTTAGAAGGACTGTGGTGACTTGTTCTATTGTTCCCAAAGAGATATCCTGAAAGTTTAGTCTTTTTTATCATCAAATAAGGTGCAGCGTGGCATTAACTGAAAAATGTATCATTAGAACGAAAGGTTTATCATTAAGTAATTCAGAAATCCAGACACAGTTACCTTCCCCAAAGCAAATTACAAAAACCTTGGTTGATAATATCTCCTCTTTGTAAGAAGTAATTGTGGTAGATTCAGAGGACCTGTCTGGGCTGCCAGCAGTAAGCCTCCTGTATAGTTGTAAGGACAAACCACATAACCCTGGTCAGTTATTCACCTCAGAAGATGGAATTGAATTACCTTTTATATCATTGTCTTTTCACAAAGCTTGCATTCTTTTGCCCAGAGGAAATCGTCAAATTATTAAAGTTCAAATGATTGTATCTTATATAGAGATTATCTTACTGTAGGCTTGCACCAGGGTGTGAAAGGGAGAGAGTGGAACATCCTGCAAGTCAAGGAACATTTCCTAAAAGTCTAATAGAATTCAGGACTATCATAGTGCTCCCCAGCTCATATGGGTATGTATTCCGGGGTCTACTCCTCAAATTCTTCAATTACTCAGAAGGTTCTTTCTGTATTGTAATTAATGCTGTCAGGTAGGTAACTAATTATACCCACTATATGTAATGTTCCATGAAATATGATCACTTGATCGCTTATTTCATCACATTATGCATTACAGAGTTGTGTGTAATGTCATTGTAAAACGTTTCAAACAATGATTATCAAACTCACAAGTAATAGTTTCACTTTAATCTGCCTGTGAAAAAAATAATCACATTTTAATCTGACTGTGAAAAAGTTATCTCTGAAAAGTATTTGTGTTTCTCCAGAGCTGTGGTTTAAGTCCCTCCATCCTCTCCAAATGCTCGTTTGCAGGTGTATGGCCCAGTGGAATGGGCTTCGTAGTGTCACAGCCCCCAGAATGGAGCCTTCAACCGGCCTTCTATTCTTATCTGGCTGCTTCAGACAGGCTTGCTGCCTCCTCGCCAACTCACCCTGAAAGAGCTGAGAGACAGAGAGGAGGGGGGGGGGGGGGGGGGGGGTGGCGGGAAGGGGGGAGCTCCCGTCGGAAGGACCTTGTGTGGCGATTGCCCAGAAAATAGGAAATGACAGGACGAGCCGGTCTGGTATGCGGAAAATAGATCATTTCCTCCCCACCTCCCTGCTCCGCCTTCGTTGGTTAATGTCATTATTACATCTCCAATGCGTCGCGCCACCAAACACACCACTCGGGCTCGGGGGAAAAATGCCAAAGGATTCTTCACGGTTGGAGCCGTGGCTTCAGCTCATGCGAGGGGTTGTGACAAGCTCACCAAAGCGCCCAGCACTCTGCAGACTGATGAAGCGGGCAAGGACTTTTGAGGATTTTTTTTCCCCCCTTCTTTTTTTTCCCTTTTTTTGTTTTGTTTGTCTGGGGGTCTCCCTCCTTCCAGGAAAGAAATAGAACCATTACTTCTCCTCCAGTTCACCAAACGCTCATGCCTACGAAGCTTAATAAGACATGAAGAAAACTCGAAGGATGACGGGTTTGGGATGCAGGAAGTGTGAACGAAGGTGGATAAACAAAAAACAACCTTGGACAACTTATTCACAGTCGCTGTGTCCTCGAAGTAGCTCAAGATTTGAGGCTGGATTGACTGATGTTTGACAGAGCAGGAATTGTTAAATCAGTTATGTTTGGGCAATTTCCTCATTTAATTTGCACACGTTTCCACTAAAAGCTCAACACATGATTAGGTTTTCATCTCTGTTTGGAGCCTAAAGAAACATGCCAGAGTTTTGTTGGCTCCTATTAGCCAAAAAGCTGTCATTATCTATGAAAAGGAACCACAAGATTTTTTATTTGTAGCATTTTATTGTCCCACATTATGTCCCTCCAATGATATCCTTTCCAATATTAATTTTGTAAATGTTCATTGTAACGAATACTAATTTACATTCAGCAGTACCTCCGAGTGCCATGCCAGTCTCCAGCAGTCCTTTCAAGGCTATCATATGCCATCTCGTCCTCTTGGATATACAGTATTTATCTCTGGAAACAGTGGGAGGGTGCAGAATGACTGGGACAGATCTGCACCCACCAACCCCCAGCCACCGAACCCCCAACACCACCCCCAGCTAGCCACACACACACACACACACACACACAAAAAAAACACACACACACACACGCACACACGCACACACGCACACACGCACACACACACACACACACACACACACACGTCACCCTGCCCCAGTGTCCCACTGTGTGACATTAGTCCATTTGTCAGGGGGGGCGAGCGGTGCCTGGCCCCTGGTGGGACATGGGCTGGTGCGGCCCCCTCGCCTTCCCGAGTGATTAATTGTGAGCGATTTTTATGCAGCGCTCCGGGGGCCAACGGTCGGCCACTGACCATTTTAGGAGCGACAGAGCTGTCACCGCGAAGTACTCACACACCGGCTCAGCAAATATCACCAGGTCCCGAATCAACAGGAGCCGGCCAGGAAGAGAAACAGTTTGCATTTAACCCCCCCCCGCCCCCCCCCCCCACACAGACACACACACACACAGGCACACACACTACCCCACCTCCACACTCATTCACACACACACACACACACAAACACACACACACACACACGTACAGGGGGACACACACACACCTCCTCGCTCTCACTCCCCCATTTCAATTTCCTCCAGGGATGGCGGTGTGAAGTGTGCTGGCGTTTACAGTTCTGTGCGGAGAGAGAATGGGTGTCCGACCCCTGCTGATGGATGGGGCCAGTGCAAACAGATTCGGTGGGAAATTGGAATTAATAATGTAGACTCTAATGTGTTTATTCAGGTCAGATTATCGCATCAATAAAATATGGCGGAGGGGGGGGGGAGTACATGTGCCGCCATCAGCACAGTCCACAGATCGTATCCGCAGCCACAAAGCCAAACATCATAGAGAAGCCTGGAGGTCACCAGGCCCATCACTGCAGTTTAATCCCCCTGCTCCCATGCGTCCTCCGGGCTCACAGGGACAACACGCGACAGGACAAGAGGGCCGAAAAAAATGCCTGATCATTATAGTGGAGGATTGCGGTTTTGTAGAAGACGTCCGTTGGTAATCACCGGCTACATTTCATTAATGTGTGCTCAATGGTATACCCTTTTTTGTTGTTTGAGCCGTGAGCCATCGGTTGATCCCACGCGGAAAAAGGATTTTTTTTTTCCCTCAAACGATGCTTTTAACATTTCCATAGGTCAGTAAACAATGGGGCTCCCTTGCAACGGTGCATCCCCAAAAGTGCCAGCGTGAGGAGAACATGAAGGCAGTGTTGAAATTCACGGTCGTGTTTGAAGCTACTTTCGTGAGAGATGCAAACAATTGGATTGTATGAGGTCTGCAAACAGCCTCCTGTGAACTCTCTGTAAACTGCAGCAATTACTCAAAGCGTCGTCACCACCAGACACCACAGCCTCAAAGCACAGGGGGGAGTCACATTCGCTGTCCACTAAAATGGCCATTTCCTGTATGAGGGAGAAATTGTGCAATCAATCCTGTCAACCACCTAAACATATGGGCATCCTATATTTAGATTCCCGTGATGTATATGAGAAATGCTGTCTGTTGCTTTCCCATCCAGAAGCCTGAGGAAATTAAGGATGTGCTGCATCAAGGCAAGGAGACAGTTTTCCGATAAATGGCAGACATTGAAATGTAGCCACGGAGCTACTTCCCAATCCTGGGAAATAAAGGAGGTGGTGGGAGGCAGCGGAGGGAAAAAAATAACACCTTCTCACAGATGGGTCTTTCTCTCTCCCCACCCTCTCTCTCTCTTTTTCTCTCTCCTTCTCTCTCTCTCTCTCTCTCTCTCTCCTTCTCTCCCCCTCTCTCTCTCTCAGGCCAGTGTGAAAATGGAGAATTTGTTAAAAGGTCGCACTGGATCAAAGTCATGTTGCGTCAGGCTACCTGCCAGGCCAGAGGAGTGCTTACACTTGGCAGACCAGGGAGACAAAGAATGTGCCATCTGCACCCAGATCAATGAGCATTAGGGAGAGCGGCCCAAAATGGAGTCGGCCTGAGGACAGAACAGTGCCACCAATCACTGTCACATTACGCCCCCCTGCGGACGCCAACACCCCCCACCCAACCACCACACACACACACACACACACACACTGAAAGCCCCTTAGCTCCCCCACTCCCCCTCTCCTCCTCTCCTCTCACCTCCCTCTGTCTGCTCCAGCCTCTGATAATCTGCTCAGTTACTGTGGAAATGAAGATGCATAGACTGGCAGGGAGGAGAAGGGTTAGGGACCGGGGAAAACAGGTGTGAGTACAAATGGGAGAGGTGCTACACTTTTACAGGGGCAGGCAGGCAGAAGGGAGGGGAGTGATGAGGGAGGGCTTTTATTTTACACCGCCCCCCCCCCCCCCCCTCTTCTTCTTCCTCCCCCATCCATTCTTTTCCCCCCTGCCTGTCTCAGGACTGTTTTTCTTTTCTGTGCTCTTCCATTCCATTCCATTCCACCAGCACCCCCCTACCCCACTCCACTCCCCCCACCACCACCACCACCACCCCCACTCCCACCCCACCCCATCCTTCTCCTTTTTCCTGCCAAATGGTGACAAACGGGAGAGGGGGAGTGACGGAAGACAAACGACCGTTTTCAGAGAAAATGTATCTCTTTGATTTTATGGGTAATTTTTCAGCAGCACAGAGTTAGGCTGTCACAGTGAGGAAGACGACCTCGTAGTTTTCCCACCACCCCTGCCCCCACCACCACCCTCCGCCCCACCCTTCCAACCCCTCTCTCCCTGGTCGACTCTCAGAGAAAGTAGGCCTGCTTCGCATTCAGCGAATGTGTGGAGAACGGCAGCTTTGAGTGCCCTTGTGCCAAAAAAAAGGGGACCATTTTAGTGTTTTTCTTACCATTAACCCAAGTTCCTTTTAAGAGATCAGAGAGACATCTCTGCTATGTGAGACCTTTATGATATGTTATTGAATGGGTCTAGGTTCTCTTCCCAGACAGAGCTTACGGATCCTTTGTCGACATAAAGCATATGTCATTAAACTAGCAATTTTTAGAGCCATGCCATATTTTTTTAACACCATCTGAGTATCTGGCCAAGTCTGAGGCTTCATCCTTGAGAGCTAACAGCTTCTGATCTACAGCTGAGGGTCTATACTCTGTACCCAGCCGGCCCACATATGGACACAGAGTGGTTTGGTCAGAGACTAGAGTGAGGGATATTAACCGAAAGTAGCGTGGCTGCCAACAGGGCTCCGAGACACCTGCTCTTTGCCTTGCAAGAGAATGGAATGAAAGACATGTTTCATCTGCTACACTGGAATCAACACCAGGGCTAACACATTAGGAAGGCAATTTCTCAAACCAGCAAATTGTGTATTTATTGCCACAGTGTAATGTGGGCGGCGATTTGAAGATAATCTTTTTTAAAAGTATCCTGGAGAAAACTCACTGAACTCAGTCTTTGAGGTTTCTGAAAGGTTTCTGTGATTTCACTTGCACTCAAGTCTAATCACTTAATACAGTATGTCCATGTATGTTCCCGACACTGGTTGTATATATTGGTATTTTGAGACTTTTTGGAACCTTTTATGACTTACACTGGCAAGCTAGATGACTAAAAGTCAACAACCTTCTACTATACCAACAGCAGCTCAGAAACACTGATGTAGAAGTGACTAAGTAGCTTGCTGAAACCAGTTTGCAAATGTAGCCCCATAGGAAATTTGCAGAGCTAGAATGTTGCAATCAGTGATCCTTTGAAGAACTGCAGTTGCATATACTCCTCAGAAACAACACATAAATTAAACCATAACATAAAGCTGATATATTCCATGCTTTTATAGGTGACATGCTAACACAACCTAGGTTTTGCCAGCTAGCGAACTTCCAAATCAGTGTAAAATAGTTGGATAGTTGACAATACTTGGTGAACATTTTTAAATTGACATTCTGGGGGATGATGATTCATATATGTTTGAAAGAAGGTGCAACTTGAGTGTAGGCCTAGTTGTGGCGTAAAGCTTAGGTAGTTAGCTCGCTTACCAAGCTAAAAAGTCTGAAGACTGAATACCGTGTGAGAACCACAGTCCAACAGGCTCTATGCAGGTATTATATACTGTAACTGGAGAGAGTGAGTAAGTCCCGCCCTCCACACAAATTAATGGCAGAGGCTAAGCTGATAAATCCGGCCAATTCATAGTCAACGGCATATTGAACACTATAGGGCTCGGATCCAGCATCAGTCGGCTCTATCCATGCGGCAATTTCCAAAACTGCAAATGAAGCATTGACCAACGTCAAGTTGTATTGGATATTCTGTAAAAAGAGAGTTGTCCTCCAGTTCATAGGGTGGCGATAATGCACACCTTGCTTGCCGCGTAACAATAAGATGAAAAAGTAGCTCAGGAACAAGTGTGAAGTCCGAGTGGAGTCCCGCATTGAGTAACGTTTGGCTGTAGTCGCCAGATAGGTACCTGCCCACCAACATGAGAGCTCCTGCCAAACACAGACTTTCCAAATAGACCTCTGAAGTTCGCCTACAAAAAGGATCCAAAGCTGCCATCTTTGCCCATATAAAGAGATCTGGGAGTTAATTGAAGCTAACTGCCAATGGCAAGTTGCATTGTAAGTTAGCTCTGGGGTAGCAAATATCAAAGTGTGCCGTCTTCACCTACCGAAGATCATAGTATCCACTAGACGGCAGTGGACAAAACTATGTAGCGGAAAACGTCTGCATTTCCAATGTCATCATCCCCGCGAGAGTTTAACAGGTGCGATAATTGGAAATCCCCATGTTATTTTCCCATGGAAAAAATCTCAAGATACCGGATCTCCTTATTTGGGCAAAGATGGTACTGTAGCTTTTTTGTAGGCGAACTTCAGAGGTCTATAGACATCTGAAGTTCACCTACAAAAAAAAGCCACCATATTTGCCCAAATAAGGAGATCCGGTATCTTGAGATTTTTTCTACGGGAAAATAACATGGAGATTTCCAATTATCGCACCTGTTAAACTCTCGCGGGGATGATGACATTGGAAATGCAGACGTTTTCCGCTACATAGTTTTGTCCTCTGCCTTCAAGTGGATACTGTGATTTTCGGTAGGTGAAGACGGCACATTTTGATCTTTGCTACCCCAGAGCTAACTTACAATGCAACTTGCCATACGCAGTTAGCTTCAATTAACACCCGGAACTCCTTATAAGGGCAAAGATGGCATCTTTGGATCTTATTTGTAGGCGAACTTCAGAGGTCTATGCTCCATGTGGCACCCTTGGCTCTATGCACGACATTTTGGATTCACTTGTACTGGCTAATCAACTTCCTGTTTACATTAAAACATTGGCAAATATGGCTCTTTTCTATAGTCATTGACCTCGTCTCATGGTAATGTAGAGAGACATGAAATGTTTGTGAAAATGTTGTGCGCCACTCCTGCCGGCAAACGGAGAAAAGGGTTTAAAATGTTCTTAACCTTAATCAAGCTAGTTACTGATGTTAATTGACTGGTTAGATATCTTTAGCTATGTAGTTCAACTAGAAATATCCTACTATATTAAAACTGACAAGCTGATAATCTGTCATTGAAGCCAAAATATGGCTCTTTTCTATAGTCATTGACCTCGTCTCATGGTAATGTAGAGAGACGTGAAATGTTTGTGAAAATGTTGTGCGCCACTCCTGCCGGCAAACGGAGAAAAGGGTTTAAAATGTTCTTAACCTTAATCAAGCTAGTTACTGATGTTAATTGACTGGTTAGATATCTTTAGCTATGTAGTTCAACTAGAAATATCCTACTATATTAAAACTGACAAGCTGATAATCTGTCATTTTCTGTCCGTTACATTATCTAGATGTGTTTGTCCGGCTAAAAGAAGTTTGATTTTGTCCCTTTTTTGTCGGATTCACATGTTTACGTGCATTTAAAAAGATTGGTGGGTCTGGAGGGTCTGACTAAAAGTGTCATGTAAGCATACTGAGTGTGTATTTAGTGATATGGTTCCAAACTGTCTCCATTGGAGCTGATTCTACAGTACTCAGTAGTACTACATAGTATTGCCGTGTGTGTTTTGCAGATTATTTCTGACTGTGCCAATTCCTGTTAGCGGTTGGCACAGTAAAGGGCAGTTTGACCTATTCACTTGCTTTGCTAGTTTCCTTTCCTCTACTCTCTTCTCTCCTCTGGACTGCACCCCCCCCCCCCCCCCCCCCCCTCTCTCTCTCTCTCTCTCTCTCTCTCTCTCTCTCTCTCTCTCTCTCTTCCTCTGTCTCTCTCTTCCTCTTGCTCTCAATGGGGCATTGGGTGTCTGCTAATCCTTTACTTTGACATTCTGTCCAAAGTTGATATATTTCTTCATGATTAATAGACTTGACACTCTCGTCTTCTGAATCCCAGACTGCGGTTTGTGCCACCACCACCTCAGCCGGTGCAGTGGTCTGACAGGAGGGGCTCAAGCCGGAAGGCAATAAAGGACTTTACATCCGCGAGCCGCCGCAAGCCTCCCAGAGTTAGTGCTTAAACCCCCAGCATATGGAAAAGCTTGAGCAGGATGAGACGATGCGTTTGGTCTGTATAGATTAGGGGTTAGAGAGAGATACAGCTGAGGGCTGCCAGAGGAAGATACCGAGGGGAGTGTTTGAGGTTTCTTCTCCTTTGCCTTTTTTCTTCCTACTCACGATTTTTCCACCCTTCCCTCTCTCACATCTAATGGTGTGGTGGAGTGTGAGGGCAGAGAAACCAGTGCTGTTCTGTACCGAAATCGCTCCTACAGGTTTTCTTTTTTGTTCCTTTTACCTCCATCCCTACAAGGGTTAGAAAGGTAATCTTTTTGCAAGGCTGAGGTGCGTTAAACATTTCTCAGTGGAGAAATGTAATTGCAGAGCAAGCTCTACACACTGTGATGCAATTGATAATACCACATGCTACTCTCTCATAATGTAGCTCCTGAAAATGTCAGAGGGAACCATCATTCTTTTTTTTTTTTTTCAAAGTCAATAATCACTGACCACAGCTATATATTATGTCGAAACTCAGGGACCCGTTAATAATTGTGTGTAGTTTTAATACCAACCTGAAAAGGCAAATCTCGGCAGGACAGCTCAGCCTCTTGTCACATCACTCTTGAGATGTCCCAGTTCCTTCTCCCTAAGCCAGGCTTCCCACCCACTCTCACCCACAAGTGTCTATTTGATAGTGGAGGGAGAACATAGAGGTGATTTCTTGCCCAAGATATGCGGATCTGACCGGCTTGCCTTGCTTTTAATCCAACATCAAGCAATCTGATTTACAGCTGGGGAAGTCTAGCACTTACCACAGTGGTGCATGGCACTCAGAGTAATAGAGAGTGGGGATGAGACACCTTTAATAAAGCCGAGGGAAAGCGAGGGAAAGCCTGTTAAATTGGATCTAGCAGAATCTGAAGGCTTGCTGCCAGTCCGTTTTAGATTCTTACCTTTAGAGAGCAATTAGGTCTCATTAAAAACCATATTCGTGCTAAAGTTAGCATGGGTAAAGGTTTAATTGCGCGATACGGGAAAAAAAAGCCCTTCTTTTGAGCCGCCGCCGTTGTCGTCGTTCACAGAGATATGAACTTCTGTATGTCTCATAGCCGCCAATGCAAAGAGTAATTAGAAGTCAATCTTGAATAAACTATGCAGAGCAGAATAATTAAACTCCATAGATAGATATCACTATGGGCTCTAAGTGGGGACATCTAATATTAATGCAGCGAGGGCACGATTGGGGCTCCTCACCATACAGACAATACTGTAGGGACACATGGGTTTAAGTAAGGCAGTCATGTTACAGCAAAGCACGAAACACAATACCGCCAATATCAACACATCACATCCATGAACAGCGCCATAAACGTGCGTTCAGTATCGACACGAACGAGATTCCCCCCCCCCCCTCCCTCACCTCGCCTAAGACCGAATTGGCATCTCTATTAAGACCCCGTCATTCAATGTAACAATGAGCAAGAGGTCGCTGTCAATCCCAGGCTCTTCAGCAAGCGCTATCTTTGGATCTAATCCCCTCGGCCAAGACCCTGGCGATCGATGGCCCCTTACCCGCTCTGAGCTGGAAGATTGTGGGACCGTAAACACCTAAACAGCACTGTTAGTTTATCCTCCTCATCAGTGACAGACCAGGCACATCACTCACCATCTCAGACCAGCACACACATGCGCGCGCGCGCACGCACACACACACACACACACACACCTTAGCTGGCCTGAGTGACAGACAAACCAATGCTTGTTGGTGTGAACTACACAGGCCGTATATATTATGTACAAGTAATTGCACAAAGACAAACATGTATACACACAGACACACACACACACACAAACCTATATATACTTGAATGTAGTGATTCCTTTATGTTTACAATGAACATCTTATTGATTGTGTTATGATGGGATACGTGCAACATACTGTGTGTGTGTGTGTGTGTGTGTGTTTGTGTAGACATCTGCATGTGCACAGTATGTTGTGTGAGTGGCGCTGTTAGTAGGATAACAACAGAGTCCCATTAAGGGCACAATAATGGCTAAAAAAAAAATCACAGCGAAGCCATTGATCAGATGACAAAGCGCACATAACCTCCCACCCTTGCTTAGGAGTGGTAGATGCACTTTACTGAAATAAAGATGTAAAGGGAGGTGTGAGAATGGTAGGGGTGTGTGGGGGGGTTACACTCTCTACAGTCGATCCACACAACACCTCGAGCTATTGATAGACGCCTGGCCTATCCATTGTTGCCTTGATGACCTCAAGAAGCTGGACACATATTCATCCCGGCCAGCTGTACACCAGGTTGTGTTACCGCGACAACAGTGGGTTTAACATGCACTCGTGTCCCCTGATTGATCTGCGAGGCGAAGGGAAAAGCGAGCAATGATACAGGCCTCCCACTCAGCCCCCACAATGGCCGATTTATTGCTCCAATAAAACACCATAAGGTCAGAATATTCGATATTGGCTTCCTCCAGTGTCTGACATTGATTAAGACTCTATTTGTCACAGGTGTAAACAAGAGTGAGGGAGGCACTTTCAACTCGTCGGAGTAAAAGTTTCGTTTTTATATTTGTTTTTTGTTTTTTTTTTCGCCACAATGAAAGCGGTGGCATCTGTTGCTGTGGCCAAACCACTAAACTTCTTTAAGCCCTTCGTTTTCAGAAAGCGTGATCAGTAATAGGTCTTCCTCGCACCAAAAAAAGGATGATTAAATTGTTTCACTCACATAAAAAGATAAAAAAAAATGATATCGTCTAAAAATAAAATGCGTACACAGAGTCTCCTTGAATCCTGCTATCCGAATTCATCATTTTTAGCCGTCGATAATGAACAGAGCAGGACCAAGCGGTGCCTTGGAGGTGGATAATTGGATGAAGATGTAGTCTGGAATCAGAGACACAGTTACAGTTCAATAGGAAACCTGTCATAATTGCTTGTACACATCAGACCTCGGGTGTCAATGCAAATAGTTAGCTCAGAAGCAGGGAGACAAATTGGTCTCCAGTGTAAATAGGGAGAGGCGACGCGGGTGAGTCCTTGCCTGGGAGTCAGGGTATAATGATGCAAAGACAGCTGATGATGAAAGGTGCTAGCCGTTGCAGAGGTTTTTCTGTCTGTTGCAGATGTTTTGATTGTTTAAATATATATCATGCTCTGTAGAAATGTACAAAAGGACCTATTGGCTACATGTCATGGTCTTTTTTTCCTGACTGATAACGTTCCAGTTATCTCTTTTCTTTTTCCTTCCAGCAGCTTTGTGATTCATCTCAGCTGTTTGTTGGTCCAAACAGCATGTATCAAAGACTTTGTTTATCACAGGTCGCCCGGCAGCCATTTCTATCCCAGAAATTAGTGTTCAGGCCATCGTTTTTCTTTTTTAAAAAATGAAAAAAATATCACCTCAAGGTTTTTTTTTCTTTTTTTTTTTTCCAGACGATGCTTGGCATGTCTTGTGAGGAGTCACGCTCCGATTTGCCACAGCTCTTTGAAGAGGCGCAAAAGAAATTATGACTTTTGCTACTCAGCCACCTGGTCCTCATAAGCAGCAAGCATGCTTGTTGCCATCAACGGCGGTGCCTTAACAGAGACCACAGGCAAAGGCGCTTCCATCGGGGAGTTATTTAAACCCAGACTCTCCTCTCCATTCGCTCCTGTATACACATTAAATCGCCCGACTCATTTTCGAGTCGCTAAGTTATATTACTCAATAAAAAGAAAAAGAGAGAGGGAGAAAGAGAGAGAGAGAGTATAAAGAAGAAGGAGAAGTCATCATATTCAATGATAGAGTGAAACAATCACCCACACCTTTATTCTAGCCCATCAAGTTGAAGTCGTATGGAGCCATATGCTGTGGAAATGAAATGTGGATAAATAGAAATGGGTGGACAGGGATTTGAAAATAACTGAGCTGCATCAACGCCCAGGATAGTTACGTGTGCACTGTGGTTGGCCGAGGCCGGGTGTTATTGACGGGGTTAAAGGTCAGGAGAGGTCAAGATGTCACCAGTCATAATGGCGGATTCACAACTTTAATTTGGAAGGGATTGACATAGTGGTGCCGATGTTTACAGGAAAGGAAGGGCCATAGGTCTGTAATACACTTGTGTACAGTGTATGTGTGTGTGTGTGTGTGTGTGTGTGTGTGTGTGTGTGTGTTTGTGTGTGTGTGTGTGTGTATATGTCTATGTGTGCATGTTTGTCTATCTGCAGACTGTTGCTTCCATGGCCCTTAATATGAGAATGGAACACACATATACACTGGACCCACAACTACCCCCAAACACACACACACACACACACTCACTCACACACACACACACACACACACACACACACACACACACAGCGGGAGAGAACCCTGATAAGAAAGATGAACCGCAGCCGTCGAGAGTCGCCCATCAGGTCCCCTGCCTTATCCGCTCCTCTAACAGACTGCCTACAGCCTCCTAATCCTGCACAAACAATCACCTGAGCCATCTGATGGCTGACATTGATTCATTGACTTCTCTGATGATTTGGAGAGATCTGGGGGATGTTTCAGGGCAGAAGAGGCTGATATTGCATGCTTTCCCGAGACGACTGAGTAAATAAAAACACAGAAGGGTGCAATATTGCAGATCTGACGATAACGCAAGCTGAAAAACTTGCGAGCTGGAACTGTACAATCAGCTGTGTGTTCTGGAACTTGTAGCCATTTTTTTTATTATTATTATTACAGGGCGTTCATCCCCAAATCAATAACCCAGCAAGTCAATAAAGCAAGTGTGTTTTGTAAAAGCACATCCACATTTTTTTTTCCATGGATGTGTGTTTTTGGTGGTCAGAATGATTTTGATGCATGGGTAAGGATATCCTTACTCATTTCTGGGCAAAAAATGATGCATTTTTAATTCTTCAATCAAACTGTTTGGGACATAAATTCAGTCTGAATTAACCAATGGAAGGACACGGCACCTTATAGTCTGACCAAATCTTGAAAAGAGTCAGACGCTATTGAATCATACCTCACTAATTAGGAGTCATTCCAACTTCCTTGGGGCTTTTAAAAAGAGTTGTGTGATGATGCTGTTTCTTTTACTGGGCCTGTAATGGTACTTTTTTTTCTATGTAAATGACAGTTCATTTGAACTTGAGGCTTCATTAGACTAAGAAGGTGCTTTTGCCTGCATATGATCATCCTTCCACTGCTGCTGCTGCTGCTGGGCAGAGGGAGGGAGCTTGTGTCAGTGTGTGAGAGAAATAGAGAATTAAAAAGGCAAGTTTAGTGATGTTCACACACACATTGTATGCACTCTCTCACACACACACACACACACACACACCACGCACTCAGACACACACACACACACACATGCACACACACACACACACACACTCAGAGACACACGCACCCCACACACACACACACACACACACACAGACACACACACACACACACACACACACACACACTGTATACACACACACACACACGCCCTCCTCACTCACCTCAAATACATTTCTACATACTCCATCTGCACAATGAAAATATCTCCCAACAGAGGCACACACTTGCATACAGACACACACACACACACATCCACGTACGCACGGACACACACACACACACACACACACACACACACACACACACACACACACAGACACACACACACACCATTTTCACTTTATATCTGACAGTGTCATTATCCATTGGTTCTTGTTTGATAGTTCCCAGAAAGGCCTGTTCAGAGACTCCAGAGTAAGTGCAGTGCGGCTGCATTTAATGAACAATGTTGGGAGAGTAGATATATGAAGGCAACGTGGGGGAAGAAAGGGCCCTTTTGGGAAAGGTAAGATTACCATTACCATTTGTAGTAGCAGTATAGTATGCCGTATGTACTGTAGCCTTGCAAGCCACAGAATAAAGAATTATTCTTCTGTCCAGAGCAGTGAAACTTGTGAGGGATGTGCATATGGGTAGCAAATGAATAGCTGTTTTTTTCACTATTATTATTTCTCAGAAAATAGTGATCATGAATTTGGTAAAAACAGTAAAGAAAGTGAAGTATAATACATCTGTTCTGTTGTGCATCAGGCAAGTGTGAACAGTGCTACAAGGCCTCTTCTATACCCTAAGTGATATGGAGGAATGGAAATGCACGGCTGGTAACTCTGTTTAGTTTGTTCTAAGCTGTTTTGTCTGAGGGCGATTAATGTCTGCTCCATCTAGAAAGGCTTATGAGTCTAAATTGAAAACCAAATCATGAAATGTGTGAAGGCCTTAATAGTGAAATATGAGCAGCGAAAGCCTTCTAAAATGAATAGTGTATGTGTGTCTGAGACAGAATGAAAAAAAAAGAAAACTCTGATTAACTCATTAAGAACTACTGAATGTATAATTGATGCACAATTATGCAAATGTTATTACATTTTCATACCCTTTTTCCGAGAAGAATTGAAAATGTCATATTGAAACTTTAATTATTTACAAGTGTGGAGATGTAGTCTCAGTCAGGGTAAGACAGACAGGATGGAGAGAAGTTGCCTATGCGAATCACCCACATGTGATTGCGAGGCCATTTAAAATCAATCTCTCCTTTAAACTACCACAGTGGCCTGCGAGGGAATTATATATGTCCTGTGGACAATATCTGAGTTAGCATCGTGATCCGCTCAAACAAATCACACCGTGATTGTGGGAGCTGCCTTAGTTGACTCTGGTAATTGGTTTACAGTGGGTCTGAGAAATGGAGGATGAAACTTCACAAATTTTACCCTTCACCAGATAGTTTATAACTATGATATTACAATTTAATAACTGTGATTTTCAGACTAGCGTCAGTCTGTTCTTACTTGTTTAATGCCGTATGGTGGCACAACCAACAGAGGGAAATGCTTTCATCCTTTTTAACATCAGATGCAATTGATCCCTATCCATTCAAAAGAATTCAAAAGAATCCCTAGGTCTAGGAGTCAGCTGCTTTGAAAACTTCTCTTTGAAATGTAACTTTGGTCATGTGTCACAGTTTGCTTGTTTACAAATCACATTCTTCTTTTATTACCAACCCTTGCCCTATCTGTTTCTTCATCTCCCTCTCATTCTCTCTCTCCCTCTTTCTATCTCTCTCACTCTTTTCTTTCTAGCTCTCTCTCTGCATTCGTGGGATGCCACCCTGATTCATTAAGACAAATGTGCACTGCCATCTTGGTGCTAACTATTAGCCGCTGTCAACGTTGACACACCTTGGCGGTGTTCATCCATCGGCTGACATTATCGCTGCCTGGGCAGGCGGGGGGGGGGGGGGGGCACCAGGATGCTCTGGGAAATAAATAAACGCATGAATAAAACACGTTAATTATGTTCGGCCTGCTGGGCCCGCCTGCCTGCACCTCCCCGCGCATTTGTTCCCCCGCTTTTGATGATGATCAGCCAGCTTGTTTGTGTGTGTGTGTGTGTGTGTGTGTGTGTGTGTGTGTGTGTTTTCTTGTTTGTGTGTGTGTGTGTGTGTGTGTGTGTGTGTGTGTAACAGAGACAGTGAAAGAGAGAGAGAGAGAGAGAGAGGGCTCAGGGTGTCTCCTCTCATCCAGCTCACCAGCTGACAGGCGGGAGGGATGGGAAGGACAAGAGAGATAACCCCCTTTCCCTCCATGCAACCCCCGCCCCCCCCCCACACACACACAAACACACAAACACACACACACACACACAAACACACACACCACCAGCTGAGCGGACTGCAACACCTGGGGACCTGGCTCCCACACACTCCATCACAGTTCTTCCCTTCCCAATCCCCCGGTCAAGAGAACGAGTGTGGATCCTCTGACTACCCGCTGCCACTCGCACACCCCCGGCTCCCCCCTCCCCCCTCTCCCCTCGCCACCCACCTCTGCACCTCTCCATCGTCCATTCTCTTTGATAGCGCAGCCGTGGATGCAAATGGAGGAGCGGCGCTCGACCTCATCTGCCCGCCAGGACGTGGAGAGCTGGAGGCGATGGTGGCCTCCTCTCTCTCTCTCTCTCTCTCTCTCTCTCTCTCTCTCTCTCACTCTCTCTCTCTCTCTCTCTCTCTCTCTCTCTCTCTCTCTCTCTCTCTCCCTCTCTCTCTCTCTTTCCAACTGAGCCAGGGACTCTGTCTGTCCTCAGGGCACTCTCAAGACAGACAGAGAGAGCGAGAGAGAGAGAGAAGTGCTAAGATGAAGGCAGTCGGGGCCTCTGGAAGTAATCTCAGGACTTTGATTCGAGAAATGGCAGAAATCCCCCACGTGGCTGGTATCAAGCCAATCAGCATTTGAGCCTTTGATTTGCCCCAGTGCGTGACGAGCGACCACCCAATGACCACGACCTGCTCGTCTGGGACGTGTGCAAAGAATATAAGTGTAGTGGGAATAATTGCTATAAGATTTGGACCACTGACTCTTGGAGTTGACAGCAATGTTGAGTCACCTTAACCTGATCATCTTAATACAATTCCTTTTTCAAACTTGTGAAAATTAGACAAGTAGCCTACACACTTGTTTTCATAGAAATACAAACAATGATTGCTTTGCAAGTTGACTAGTACCAAGCTAGTTATTAGCCATATTGTTTAGCCTTCTGGCTATAGCTACTTGTGACAGCATATAGCATCCTATTTAAAATTGGTAAAGGAGAGCTGTGTGAATCCTCCGGCAGTGAGCTAATTGTTTTTACCACGACTAACACAGGTTATGTAATTAGCAAAATACTGTTCTTAGTATTGCTCTCAGTCAGGAACTGATGCAGTATAGCCGTCTTCTTTGATAATATAGGTAGACATGAATGCTACACTTGGCAATTATTGGCTGTGATTGGTGCTGTATTATTTTTGTGTTATGCAAAGGATGCTTGGCTGTTTTCAAGTGGCAGCAATGTAGAAGTTATTGTTGAAGTAAGTGAATGGTTTAGTGCCATAGCAGCATAACTAACTAGCATCAATATAGTTGTGGTGTTCTCTAAACACATGAAATAGAGCTTTCTATGGTGCAGTGAGAAGTTACTCACAACCAGAGCTGACGTAGCTCAGAAAAGTTAGCAGGATCCAGGTATCACCATGACAACAAGATCACATTAGAGAGGTTAATATGATTCCAAATTAGATTAGGTTGAGTGATATATGATTAGATCAGATTAAAATAGATGGGATTACATTCTATTACATTAGGCTTTTTATGACGTTATCTTTGTCGGTTTTGTTATCTGTTTGGTGAAAGACATTTGAAGATGTGGCATGATCAAATAGACAAAAAACATTCACCTGTTTAAAAAAAAGAGTTGTTAAAAACAGTACTTGAATGCTGAGCCTTTTCCGAACTACACGATTGTTCTTATTATCTGTGAGATTCATCTCAAGTGCTCACTGATTTAAAGGGAGCAATAAGAGATGGAGCATTTCTTAAAATCCCAATTATGTCCCCCTTTTGAGAGAAATCTTCTCAAGTATGTCATGCCCTCTTTAAAGGTGGTTAAAAGAAAATGGTGAGGATAGGTCTCCTATTAAGGTACCCTGTAGTAAAATCCAATTCACCTCTCACCATCTCTCTCTTTTTCTCTCTCACTATCTCTCTTTTTCTCTCACTATCGCTCTCTCTCTCTCTCTCTCTCTCTCTCTCTCTCTCCCTCTCTCTCTGCTCTCAACAAAATGAAGGTCCTAAAGAGAACACTAAAGCACTCCAGAGAGATATCAAACTCCCCTCGCAGCCATCGTCTGCTGGGCGATTTTGTCAAAAAATGGTAAATGCGGAGGAAAAACACTAAACAAGAACAAGCATCCAGATCAAATTTGCTCAGGGTGTTCAAGTGAAGTCATTAGGGTTTCATAATGCATCAGTGATTCAGTGAAGAAAGAAAGAAAAAAATAGGTGGGGGGGGTTTGGGAGGTGGGGTTGGCAAGGAGAAAGAAGGAGAGCGAGAGACAGATTTTCCACTTTTCCGCAGGTCACTTGAAAGCAGGCGTGCACCGTGTATCACACGCCTGGGTGCACACGCACAGCAGATCGGCGCTGTACTCCTGCACGGCCCGGGCTCACCTGCACATGTTCCTAGCAGGAAATTGTTTTGCACCCACTCAAGTAGGTAAGCAATAATGAGTCATTATTCGCAGAGAGGAGGGGAGGGGAGGGGAGGGGAGGAGAGCGGAGAGGAGAGGAGGGGAGGGGTGGGGCGGGTTGCCCTTACAGGATGCTCTCAGCCAAATATAACTTTGAAACCGACAAACGCAGCCATGTGGAAAGCCAAGAAAGCATGTCACAAAACATTACAACAAATGCTGTGACTCCATGATTTGTGAAAGGCATCAGCAAATAACTTTATCTTGCCTGAAACCTGTTTAAAGGTATAACAGTGTGTGAGAGACACAGTATTGGAGTTGT
>NC_085012.1:9342989-9347989 GCF_963854185.1 Sardina pilchardus
GCGCAGAAAAGCCAGTGCTTTGAATGTGAATATTTAAAAAAGCAATCTCTCGCTGTGAGATAATTTATCAAGGAAATACAGCTTGAAATTCAATCGTGCTTCGTAGTTTTGTACGCACATTACAAGACCTCATCTCTGTACAGCCTGAGCCGCACCACATAGTTTACAGTGTGTCCTCGAGCAAGAATGGCAGGAGCGCAAACTAGGACTTGTTTAGTATTTGCTTGCATTTTGCTTCTTATTTATAGACAAAGAAAACAATGTCTGTCTTTAGTCTATAAGAAGGATTTCTGTCATTCTTCCAGTGAGCCACCGTGCTTCCGTTTTCTGTTTACTTTACATTTACAGAGATAATAGAAAATCGAAACTAAAATCCACTCAAATTCAAAACATCCCCGCCGGTGTGCTCAAAGAACTCTTCTGAGGGAAAAACAACACGGTAAAGATGGGAGATGCACTCCGGAGAATCCCTTGTGACTTTTCGGCGAGCGGCTGAACTGCGCGGTCTGGGTCGGGTTGTGACCGTATATGTGCGTGCCCTTCATCTCTAATTACACCTGGGCGGATGACGCAGGAGATGAACCCCGCCGCTCCCGCCCTCTGATTGAGGAAGCAGCTCTGCCCACTATAGGCTCGCTTCGCAAGAACGCCGAGGTGAGCCTGCTGCTGCTGCTGTTCTGCTCTCTCTTCTCCCTCTCTCTCTCCCTCCATCTCTCTCTCTCCATCTCTCTCTTCTCTCTCTGTCTCTCTGGCACTGTATTTCTCTCTCTCACCCTCTCTGCTTGCTGTCAAGAGCAGTGATAAGTGTAGATATGACCAGCATATACAGTGGCTTTATTTAGAGGCTGCAGTTGCAAGGGAGCCAGTCATCATGATAATTAATGAAACTGGACACTGGGCCTCGGCTCATGACTCGATTTTTAAAGGTGTTAAGTGGAGACAGAGTTTCTCTCCCTCTCTCTGTATCTCTCTATTTCGCTCTCTCTCTCTCACACACACACACACACACACTCTCTCTCTCTCTCTCAGTGCTCCAAATAGCCTTTAAGGCCAGCCCTGTTTTTTCCTCCCTCGGGGGGCTGTATTCATGAGGAGCCCGAAGAGACTTCCACTCCAATCAGAATGCAAGCGGATGCACTGGAGCTTGTTTTGCTATTTCTGGGGGTAAAAAAAGAAAAAGAAACAAGAAATAATAAAAAAGAAATAATAAAAAAAGAGAAAAGTATTCCTATGGCTTCAGCAGCGAGAGTGATGGTGAGGAGCGCGGAGTGAGCTCAGCTCACACCCTGTGGTCCTCGGGTGCGCACATGAGAAGCAGAGAGGTGGTCGCAGCAGCAGCAGCATGCTCGGTGGAATGCACAAGTGGCCCACACACAACACGAGCACTGGCGGGCGTGTGTTCTGCGAAGGGGCATGCTCAGTAGCAGAGGTATTGATTGGTGCATTTGTGAATAATTCACAGCCCTGATTGGTCATCTCGTTATCTGATCACACCGCGGTCTATGCGCCCCCTACACACACACACAAACACACTCCAACACACACCCAACAGACTTCCAAGAATATGTGTAAGGGTGTGTGTGTGTGTGTGGTTGGGGGGGGGGGGGGGGGGGGGTAGGTTTGATGACAAAATGTATTATTGTTATTATTATTTTCCCTTTGGTGGCTCTGTAAGAGGAGAAGAGATATTAAACACCATGGCAGACATTAAAAACTGGTGTTTTTTTTGCTGCCAAGAGGGAGTTGCCATTCAGCTTCTCGCATGGTAACCGTGGGGGAGGAGGGAGCTAATTGCTAGTGATTTCTGATGTTTTGACATATCCGAAAGAAAACAAAGGGGCACTGCCATTTGCCGTAGGAGCTTGCCATTTATGTGGCATTCCTCTATTTGTCATTGTTACAGAATGCACTTAAAAGGGAGGCATAGGTCTCTATAAGGTTCATGCTGGTCAATGGTTGCATTGCCAGCCAACCACATTTTGAAATATCACTGTCAAACATCAGTGTGTGTGTCAGACTACTGTTCACTGACTGCTTTAAAACAGGTACAGTGAAAAGGAGACAAGTATGAATAGAGGAAGAAAGAATTACGGGTGGGGGTGGGGTGTCATTCTCTGTCATATTCCTCTCTGTCTCGCTCTGTTTCTCTCTAAATAGGTGCTTGCCGACTCCAGGTGTCTCTGGTGGCAGAAGGTGGCGTGAGGTGATTTGAGGTGACATGAAGATCACGCCTCCCACGGAAATTAGAGGAACTGGGTGATTCATATGTCATTTTAAAATCAAACATGTGATATTTTCAAAGTGGTTACTGTAAAAGAAAATGTGAAGCAACTGCTACACACACACACAAACACACCTCTAGTTATTGGCTGGCTTTCAGTGATGTATTGTGTCCAGTGCAAGTGGTTCATGGGCATGGAGAGCATGGGGGTCTCCACCAGTCAGCCAGACTGCATTTGAGCAGAAGGCATCATCTCCTCTTCATCTCTCAACCAGGACTGCTGGACAAGGCCATGTAGACCATTTCAAATCATTAAACTTACAATTAAATGGATGTCCTTGTGCAATTGACACACACACACACACACACACACACACACACACACACACACACACACACACACACACACACACACACACACACGTGCCTGTACACATGTGCACCCACCAGTGACAGTATACTGAAGAGGGGTCATGGACTTTTTGTCCCTTTCTCTCCCATGCGTTGCTACTGATGACAGTCCACAAGTGTAATATGTATGACATGTACATCTAAATGCAGACATTAGTATTCCCCACCAGCAGCCCTAATGCAAATGCATGTTGTTTAATGTATTGCCTCTCATGTGGGGATATGTGGCTCTCATCTCTCTCTCTCTCGCTCTCTCTCTCTCTTTCTCTTTCCCTCTCTCTCTTTCCCTGGGTCTGAATTTGTCTGATATGGAACTCTGCTCTCTGTCTTCCCCTTTCTCCCTCTTTACCTCCTCCCTCTTTCTCTCTCTCCACCTCCTTTCTCTCTCTCTCTCTCTCTCTCTCTCTCTCTCTCTCTCTCTCTCTCTCTCTCTCTCTCTCTTTCTAAGTCAGTGTCTGTCTCCCTCTCTCTCTCAGACACACACACACACACACACACACACACACACACGTGTGTGTGCCCGCTAGTGGAGGTTCCTCAGTTTTTTCCAATCGTATACACACTAAAATTAAGGTTATCAGACAGTTAACAATACTTAGCACTTAAGAAGCAAAACACCTGCGCAGAGTAGTACAACAGTAAGCACAAATTCAGCTTCACACTTTTTGCGAAACATTACACACAGTGAATGTCAAAACGTAAAACACATTTTCACACCTTAGACACAGATAAAGATTGTTAGGTACTTCCTTCTCATTATAAAGCCCTGGCTTGCCAATGACCACACAAATGAACAAATTGAATAATCACATCCACCAGGTGTGTAAGCACACATGTGCAAAATTGAAAACGCAGCACTCAGGTGTGTTATGCTCGATCCTCGAGGGGCGTTCCCACTGATCTATAACTAACACTGGATAGACTATCCCATTGTTTTCGCCCCATCATTCTTTATGTCGATCAGTGAGGATCGAGGCCAGAGGAGCGAGGGAGGACGTATAAAAGCCCAAATGAGAGGCACCCATAGCCTGTGATGTGGTGAACTCATATGGCCTGATCCAGCTAGACAGACAGATGATTAGAGTATTATGTATTGTTGTTACTTGTTTGTATTGTTGCTTTAGTTTTTCTTCAGTGACTGTAAGTGTACAGTACTTTTTGTTTGTGTACAGATTTTTATTTTTCTACACTTTACAGTAGTAAGAACTATATTTTGCCATTTTCTGTTGATTGACTTGTCACTGTAACTGAACATATGGTACAGTGAAATAAATGAATATTGTCGGCAGCATCAAGTTTGTGCATTGCTTGATGAGGGTTCATCAAAATATTTTTGTCATCTAAATTATCCTAATGCTCTCAAACAATATGTCTGAATAAGATCCATATATTGGAAGAGGGTTTTTACAGATGTGTTTTGAATTTATTGTGATGTTGTGTATAAGATAGCGACAGTGTGAAATCATTCAAAGAAGAGGTTTTATCAATGTGTTTATTGTTTTGACAGAAATATTTCATTTTGCTAACAATCTGTTATGTTCTGCTGATTGGGTGTTGTGTTTGGTTAATTGTGTGATGTGTTCAGACAAAAAGAGCCCCGTTTTCAAAATTGTGTGTAAACGATTGGAAAAAACTGTATTAACCTAGCGGAGGGCTGTGTCTGTCTGCTGTAATGGGTCGCTATGTAATGGGGAGTGAAGTGGCACACTGTATTGACATCAGCTTGATGGGCCCCAGGGAGTTGGTGGCAGACTCCCCAGGAAGTCTTAATGCACTGGCAGCAACCACAGGAGAATGGTGCTGCCGCCGCCGCTGCTGCTGCTGCTGCTGCTGCTGCTACTGCTGGAGGTTGGGGTTGTGGTGGGTGGATGGTGGTTGGAGGAGGAAGGGTGGGGTGTGGGTGGGGGGACATGGGGGGGGGGGGGGATTCTGATTGCTATTCAGGCTAGTAAAAAAAAAAAAAAAAAGGAAGACGAAACGCGCTACCAAAAGCCAGCTCTCTGTGGCGGGCCTGTCGTGTCCGCTTTTCAGAAAATAGCCGCCGACACCTGGAGTACGAAATTGAAAAAGTGCTGTAATCCGCAACCCCCACCGTGGCAGAGCAGAAACACTTACCGACACACACTCACGAGGGGAACATCTTACAAACACGAGTGCAGGGGCACACTCATGCAAGTGCACACACGGACGGCCAGGCGCAGGGAAAGGATTATCGTGAGGACTAATCCGCTACGACACACACACACACACACCGTCCCCAGACACACACACACACACACACACACACACACACACCCTCCCCAGACACAGACAGACACACACACACACACATACACACACACACACACACCCTCCCCATGGCTGGTTA
>NC_085012.1:9356139-9363639 GCF_963854185.1 Sardina pilchardus
AATCCCTCAGCACTGCAAGCAGAAGGTCTCTTCAGACACACAAACACAGACCACGCACGCACGCACACACACACACACACACACACACACACACACACACCACACACACACACCCACACACACACACACACACACACACACACACACACACACACACACACATACGTTTTAATACCAATACCATGCTTATTTGTCACGTAAAACCAACTACTCTGGTTTAATTATGGAGAGCCTGTGTACTTCTGATATATAATTCACGAGCGCGTGAGCAGGCATACTAATGAGATAATGTGTTCTTGCTGTTATTGCAATTAAGAGTCCACGCTCAATAATGGAAAATGGCGAAGTAATGCTAGGCTAATTGAACCAGGTGGATCTGTCAGTCAGTGTGGGGAACAGCAGGTCATTACACTATTAAGGTATTAGAGCAAATGCAGGGTTAAGCAGCACATCTCTGCAGAGCAAGGCTAGCATGTTTGACTGCTTCGTTGATGTTGCTTTTTCAACAAGAATCATTATTTATTTCATTACAGTGGACATCAAAATGCAGCTTTATTTTTTTCCAGGCTAGTGTACTGTAGGCAACCCTAACCGGAGTGGTTGGAGATAAATCGGGTTAAATACACATAAAATACACATTAAATACACATCAGATGCATGTTATTTCCAGTGCTATGATGTGCATATTTCAGAAGCCTGAATTGATTGCTGAAAGCAAGGAAATTACATTACACCTGGAGTTTTGCTTACTACTGTAACATTTCACCAATGTCACATGTCATTGCATTGTATTTTCCAGATTTTGAGTAATATGGGTCAATTTGCTGAACGTGTTTTTGCCCCAAAGACTATACACATTTCCAGAGGTTACCATTAAGAACTATGTTTATGTGTATTCCAGGATTTTTTTTTTTTTTTTTGTCAGTCCAGACAAGACTCTCAGTAGATTTTAACCAGCCAAGATGTGATCATGCATGTTAGCACCAAGGTAGCATTCTGTAGATGCGATGGACAAAGCATGTTCTGGCGAAAACATGGTCAGACTTACAGACTCATGATGGAAATGGATATGTACAAACAGTCATACTTGCAGCACAATGCATTTGAATATTTGAATGTATGGAAATTGTATATTCGCTTCCATTGTAAACACGTTGGATTGGTCATGTACCCCAGGTGAACTAAGGTACTTCAGGCCATATAATCCACTGTGTCCATGTGTTGTCAGTTTCTGATACTGGAATACTGTTTCTGGAAAACAATTTATTATGTTTCATTTCTGTAACAGTCACAGCTGTCTTGGCCCCATTTTACTTATTTATCGCTTTGTTTGTTTGTTTGTTTGGTTGGTTTGTTTTCCCACACAGAGACACACTCGTGCTGACCTTAGACAAGTTTGTAGGAATGTTGTGTTCTCTTTGGGACATAAACAGACACCACCAGCCAGCCAGACAACAACTGGACTTGTTTTACTTGGCTGTGGCATTCAACATTGATACGCTGGAACATAGCTCTTTACAGTACAGTAATAGGGACAGATGGAGAAGACATGGGTCTGTTTATCATAATTCAAATTCAAATGTCTACTGCTTTGCTGAACCGTGACACTGGGCACCTGTCTTAAGGTAGGGCTATAGGCGCTATAGGTGGACAATACTAAGCTCTTGACATTTCTCTGAATGCACAAGATTTCAGCGTTCTGCAGAACATTTTGTGTAGCTTTTTGCACTTAGTTGACCAGATTACTATGGTTTTCACACTCCTAAGCTATTCACCATGCTACTTGTAAGTTGCCTGTGGTGGTAATGACAAGTCATGAGAACAGCTCCTTTTTACTGTAAATAAAATGACCATGATCAGAGGACTTGCATACTCTTGGACAGAAAGAAAAAAAGAACTATAACAATAGATTTTCTTTGGAATTGGTTTGGAGGACAGAAAGCGAGAAAGAGAGAGAGAGAGGGAGGTGGAGAGTGATCGAGAAAGAGAGAGAGAGAGGAAGAGAGAGAGGGAGAGGACTGTGCCCACATTCAAGTATCAATCTATCCATCTGTTCATTTCCACAGGGATCCGGCCATATAGGTTTTGCCTCCACCAGAGATCGTATATCACAGTTGTGTGTGCTTGTGTTTCCGAGTGTGTGTGTGTGTGTGTGTGTGTGTGTGTGTGTGTGTGTGTGTGTGTGTGTGTGTGTGTGTGCATATGTGCACATGTGTGCGTGTATGTGTGTGTGTATGTGTGCGTGTGCGTGCATGAGTCTGTGTGTGGTGTGTGTGTGTGTGCATGTGTGTCTAGGGACGCGTGTCTGTGTGTGTGTGTGTGTGTGTGTGTGTGTGTGTGTGATTGTGTGATTGTGTAAATAGGGGGAGAAGCAGAGTGGTCTCGCCCCATCCCTGCCAAATCTGGCCTAACGCCGTGGGTCAGTGGAGGCTTTCCCCTGACTAATAAATTCAGCCCCGGCCTCTTCACTCAGGTGAGGCTTGGCAGGTCAGCCTCTGGTAATTGGACCACAGATAATCATCATACCCCATTATGACACAAGGGCCCCCTGAAAGAAATTGATGGCCTGGCCCTTTGCTACATTGTGATGGGTGTAGTCAGCTGTGGCATATTTCAGGTGTCTCCAAAGATCGTGTTTCTCTTTTTTTATTAATTAATGATGGGTATTAATTCACTCCTAAAATAGTTACAATAATGAGATTGATGACCCTATGCTGAAACACATTTAAATGACAGCATTTAATCATTATCGAGCCACCTTAATCTATAACTCTTAAGTACCTTATCCATTTCTTTTACAGTCCTCTGCAGTGTGCTACCTTTAAAAGGTCAGTCTACATCATTTAACGAAGTGAATCTGACAAGACACATTTGTTTAATTTTACTCAGCAATATCAATTCTGACAAACAGTGCAGCAAAAGAGGAATGGATGTGATGTAAAACAAAACAAAAATCACGTCATTGTAATCACTGCAATATCCGCTGATGACCAAAAGAAGATTGTCCAGATTTATTGAAGAAAAAAAAGAAATTTATTCTCCCAGAGAGTATTACAAATGTAGCTAAAAAAAAAATTGGTTAGCTGTTCAGAGAGCACCTCACGGCCTTTGACTATCTCAGACAGTGATTTCATGAGTTGGTGTGTGTGTGTGTGTGTGTGTGTGTGTGTGTGTGTGTGTGTGTGTGTGTGTGTGTGTGTGTGTGTGTGTGTGTGGCTACGCCACCCCAGATGGCTCCTCATAGACCACGTCGCTCTCCTACCTGAATACGAGCTCCAATAATCACCTCATTCCGACTGGGTCAGGTAGGGGCCGCTCCACCACACCGCTCCCCTCTCGAGGAAAATCTGATTGTTGACACGCGATGTGCCCGTGCCCGCTTCGAGATTAGCCACCGGCACTCGAAATGCCCATGTCCCCAACGCGAGCAGCAGAGCTGCCTAGTGCGGGTGGAGCAGCTGGCTTTGCTGGATCTCTTACATCTGCGAGCCCTTAATTGCTTCTGAGATTAATCCAGGAAATAATTAGTGCATGCAAGGCGACGCGCTTTCCAGTTCAACAGCAACAATGGGGTAACAATGATGCGAGAGGACGTTTGTGCACAAATATCTCATCATAACACATTCAGAGGACCCTATGCTGGGGTCACCAAGCTAACAAGTAATTGCCCCGACGAGAAGAAACCAGAGTGTTTGTGTGGTCTCTGATGCAGAGTGCTATTAGTCTATTTGGGTGGAGAAAAAAGCACTTCATTTCCATTTAGAGACTGGGCTAATGCACACACACACACACACACACACACACACACACACACACACACACACACACAACGCATGTGCATGCACGCACACACACGTGCCACAAACAATTGCAGCAACACACATTTGGCCCCTGTCTGTTCAATCTTGCTCCTGATGGGGCATCAGTGGAAAAGGATTCAAATGAGATTAGGGTGGTTTTGCGAGACACAGAAGAGAGTGTGGGCTCTGGTATTGATCCACCTGAGGAGGGGAAGCGATGGGGTGATCATTGCAGTGGTGATTATGCACACAAGCTTGTATCCCCTTGCACTTATCAGCATTGCATTTTCATCAGATCTCATTAAAACACACACACACACACACACACACACACACACACACACGTATGTGTTAACTCGAGCTTCCCCATCGTAATGTTTGCAACAAGACTACATGAGAGACAAGTCCTTATTGCCCACATTGGAGTGATAAGCCTGGTGCAGAAATTCGGACTGGCTTTATTGGGCTTCTTTATTTATGTAATGAATCCCTTTAATCCCTCTCTTTCTCTTTCTCTCCCTCTCTCTCTTTCTCTCTGTATTTCTCTTTCTCTCTATCTATACATCTATCTATCTCTCTCTCTGTATTTGTCTCTGTTGTATTAGGGTTCACTACTGCTCGTTTAGGTTTGGGTTTTCGCCCATCATGCAAAAGCCTTCTATAACATGTTGGTTTGATTTCCATCACACTATTTCCCCTCACACACACACACACACACACACACACACACGCACGCACACGTACACGTACACACACGCACGCACACGTACACGTACACACACGCACACACACGCACACGTACACACACACACACACAAAAAAAAAGCAGACCCAGACACACACACACACACCATCTCATAAACACCACTTCAAGACAAGCTGCCAGTATAATGTTCAAGGTGCTGTGGCTGAAATATTCTAATGCCCTCCAGCAATGTAGAGAAAGCATAAATTAACAAAGATGAAGGATTTAGGCTCCTCTGCTGCTGTCAGTGTGACAGGGGCCGCTGCACTGTAGGGGCGGACATTTTTGCCAGAGGGCAGTAGAACAGGGCAGAACCCCTAGTGAGTAAACAGGTCTGATATGAAAAACAAGAGCATAACTGGTGCAATCAAGAAGGTAAGTGGCTTCTCCTTTGTTATGGCTATCAGTCTTTAGATTACAAATGCCCCTTTTAACACTGATTGGTTGATAATGTGAATTATATACATATTCATGCCTTTCTTCTACTGAAAAGCAAATCATATTTGCATTTAATCATGATGAATTACAGAACAGTCGGGACACAACACAATAATGGCCAAATACTGAGGAACGGTCAGTGGCAGACCTGTGGCTATCAGATGCCAAGACAGCAGTTTAGTTCATCTGGGAGAGTGAGAGATGGACGGCTCCTTAGATTTTCTTCTGCTCAGGTAGAGTAAAAGTACAGTACAGTACAGTACCGTAAGCACATCTAAGTCAAACGTTTAGTGTGTTGAAATGGTGCGCTCTATAGGCTATGTACGAAGTCTGTCATCATCATAAGTGTGTTTTAATGAATTATAATGCAGTTGAATGTGAATCACAGCCACACGTAGATCTATCGTTCCTATTTCCCCTTTAAATTCCCTCTAAATTCCAGTCTGCATCTTGAATTTTTCTCCCTGGTATCCTCCAGTGGTTTGAGCCCCGTATCTCTCCAGCCCGGCCTCAAAAAAGCCGGGCGCCTTTTGTTTTGTGGTCCTCAGGTGCTAGTTGTATGCCGTTTGTTCCCTGTCTCCTCTGGAGTGTCTGAACAAGGGCCTGTCAGGCTTCACGTCGGCCCCGCTGACAGCCTGCCTGTCTGTCAGAGGAGGAGGCTGCATACCTGCCTGGTCCTCCTCCTCCTCCTCCTCCTCCTCCTCCACCTCCTCCACCTCCTTCTCCTCATCACCAGTGCAGCACACACTGCTCCGTCAGGGCGCGGCACCCGAG
This sequence comes from Sardina pilchardus, assembly GCF_963854185.1. Lineage (NCBI taxonomy): Eukaryota > Metazoa > Chordata > Actinopteri > Clupeiformes > Clupeidae > Sardina > Sardina pilchardus. Next base: position 9,361,897 of record NC_085012.1, read on the forward strand.
GGCATCCAACCAAGCCGCCCGTCCTGGAGGAGAGCTGTCCGACGGGCAGGCAGGCAGCCTGCTGAGCTCTGAGGTCTGCGCTGAATACACACCGCCTTGACCCACTCACAGAGCCTCCCTCAAGAGCCTTGCAATGTCTCTGAGTAATAGACAGCATTGCTTATGAAGCATTAATGGACTTTGTATTGCAATAATTGCAGGATCCGCGTAAACATGTGTCTTAATTATGTTGTGCATCATGAGAAATGTTGCAAATGTAAAATAATTTAGATAAAAGCCCTTTATAATGCAAGATTAGCACAATATGCGATATTATCATATTAAAGGTGCCATGATTTAACATGTACATGCGAAAAGATCATCTTTACAGTCAGTCGCCATATAGTGACCATTAAAACAGGTTCTGATGGATAATGCATGGGGTTCTTGAAGACCTTTGCCAGATGGGGAGGAAGGTCTCTCAGCCATCCAGGAGTTGGTTAAGCAGCACTGTATGCACACAATGGTGATTTGTGTGTCTGATAATGACGGCAATTTGTGTCTTCATTAAGTGGAGTTATGGAGGCACCCCTGACGCACCTTCTCCACCTACGCTTCCTCCGCCGCGCGAGTCGAGCCCATCGCTCGCACGTCCTTTCAGGTGAACCAAAGACCACAGGCGTGTGTGTGTGTGTGTGTGCGTGTGTGCGTGTGTGTGTGTTTTCCTTTTCCTTCAATATTCTATTCACCTTTCTTGTTTTCTTTTCGCTCTTGCTTTCTTTATCTAGGGGATTACTCTGCCTTGCCGAAGTGTGTTTTGTGTGAGGTACTCCTGGGGGACATCTCCCTCCCTAAGGGCTCCACGCCCCCCATCTAACAGCACTTAACAGCTTCCTCCAGAGATCTGGAATAAACCGGGGCCCTCCATTGAGTTAATGGTAGTTTTATCATAGTAATTTTCGCTCATTATTTACAAGCCAGTCGCACATGGCACAATTAGCTTTTTCCATTTGCTACATGCTTACCCTTGTAGACGTGCTATCCGTGAGGGAAAGGAATTGATCTAACTCAGACATGGGCTTGAATCAGGAATAGGCAGAGTATTTATAGACACTAATGAGACTAGGTGTTAGAGTACAGTAGTAATAGAAAGAAACCTTACCAGTATCTTTAAGTATCTTTAAGCACTACAGAACCCAGTCACCACTGAACAAAAGGTGATAATTTAGCAATCTGATGATACAATGATTACCTTTTTAATCAGATGAACCAACTACAGCTTACAAAAGACGTCTGAGAATAGATTTGTGTTACGTGCGTCTCCACCTTTAAAATGGTGCTGATTTATTATTTGTTTGGCACGATGGGAGCTGGAGAGGATGAGGAAAAGACCAAGAATTTGCAATTACCAGTTTCAAGATGCTATCACTTTTGCAATTTGCCATAACGATCATATTTCAACATGAGACAGGACAGGCATGTCACCACCGAAGGCTGTTGATATTAACCTGAGAGAAAATTGAAACCCATCCATTTTTCCATTAGCTCTGTTTTGGACCCGGATGAGATCAATACAACCATAAAACACGGGCTAACATTCAAATGAGCCCATCCACACAAGCCCCCGCCAGGAATACCGATTAGTCAGTATAGTGCGGCTGTGTGCAAGACGAATTTGCACCTAACCACCTAACACACACATACACACACACACACACACACACACACACACACATACACACACACACACACACGTATACACAC
>NC_085012.1:9366139-9378639 GCF_963854185.1 Sardina pilchardus
TACAAAGGACTAGCGTGAATTGTCTATACGTTGTTGTATACGATTAATTTGAGGCTTGTGTCTTCCCAACACCGTTATCTAAGTTACATGATGCTTAGCTAGCAAGCTAAAGTTAACGCAGAGAGGGTTAAAGCGGATAGTAAAGAAGGTTCTTTGGTTACCGTAGCAGCTACCTATCAGTTTATCTATAATTAACTAAGATGAGACGTTAGCTGCTAGCAGCTAACAATAACCAACCTCTTCTTTCCAAGAAGTCCTCTGTATCACTCGGGAGTTAACTTTCCTTCTCAATTTATTGCACTGCTGTTTCGCGAGGTGGATTTACATCAGAGGCCGTTGATGCTAATTTTTTTTGAAGGATTCGTTACAGCTCTGCTGTGTTTGACTGTAGGTTTAGGTAATTTAAAGAGTCTGCAGCCATGGGCTCGACAATGTCAAATCCCGCTCCCACGGTCAAAGCTGAGGCTGTTATGGTGGCTCCAAATATCGGGCTGTCCCCACCTCAAGGCTGCCCCATGCATCGAGAGCCCCAACAAAGTGAGTCGCATTTTGGATTTTTTTTTTAGAAATTGTGTTTCCTTCAAATAGTGTCCTCTTTAGCATCTTTAACATCCTGTTCTGTCTTTTCATTCAGCTTCTCCATCGCCACCTGTCTCTCCTCCATCGGAGTGTCCTATGCACCAATCAGCTCCTGCTGCGGCTGCAGCCCCGGGACCAGTCCATCAGGACCGGGCATATGAGTTTGTGGAGTGTCCTATGAGAGCAGGTGCTCAAGGACTAGGACCCAAAGGTGACATTGACCCAACAAATATGGTAAGTATATGTAAATAGTCAGCATCAGCTTCAGCAAAGGGTTGTGGATTCTGATAAGAATGAGACATGGTCGTATGGGAGTTTTGCCTTGAACACAATGGGTTAAATTCCTAAGGGGGTGTGTGCAGCCAAACTGCTTTTACACTGACAACTAGAGAGACTGCAATGTCAATACACCTGTACGGAGGTAGCCTTACTGAATTATAGACATCAGAATGTGCTTTGTTCACGTATAATGTTAGTCATGGGAGCTCTCAGTCTAAGAGTTTGGAACCATTTGAGTGTATCGTGAGAGTTTGAGTGTGTGTTTGCTCCGTCCAGATGCCACCTCCTAATCAAGTCCCAGCCCCTGACCAGCCCTTCTCACTTGACCTGGGCAGACAGGAGTCAAAAATCCCCCGCGCAGGAACAGAGAAAAACTGGGTGTATCCCTCCGAGCAGATGTTCTGGAATGCCATGCTGAGGAAGGGGTAGGTGTGGTTAGTGACAATTAGTCCACAAGTGCTGTAGTTAACTTCCCTCCATGTCAATAGAAGCCCATGATGGTCTCTCGTGTTGATCTCGTGTCGATTTTGACATATTCTTGTTTTACTGAATATTAATGTCCATTGTTAAGAGATTATGTAGGCTTCACTGGTTCATATGTTGTTTTTGCTGGGGAAAGAGAAGGCTTATGTTATGTTTTTCTCCCTAGCTGGCGCTGGAAAGAGGATGAGCTCGCTCCTGACGACATGAGCAACATCATCAGAATCCACAACCGGAACAACGAGCAGGCCTGGGAGGAGATCCTGAAGTGGGAGGCCCTCCATGCGGAGTGAGTATCCCTACACTAGCACCCATACCATGTCTGCTAACATTCGCTAGCCACATTAACCTAGCCTCATTATCTTATCCCAACTCCCCCATTCCTTAAATAAAGTATCTATTTATCTATCTATCTATCTATCTTGATTATGTACTGTACATTGGCTGGTATTGTCCTCCGTTTTAAGTCTCTGGTCCTGTTATCTATCTATCTTGATTATGTACGTTGGCTGATATTGTCCTCCGTTCTAAATCTCTGGTCCTGTAGCTATCTATCTTGATTAAGTATGTTGGCTCGCAATGTCTTCCCCGTTCTAAGTCTCTGTTCCTGTTATTGCAGAGAGTGTCCGTGTGGGCCATCCCTCAAGCGTTTTGGCGGGAAGGCAAAGGAGTTCTCACCTCGGGCTAGACTACGGCACTGGATGGGGTAAGCATTGGCAGGGAGATGTTTGTGAGGGTGACTGCTTTCCAGACGAACGTCAACATGTCAAGCTTGGATGAACATAGCGCAGTGATCTTAAAGCTTGCCGCAGGCAAAAAGTTAGAATGAAAAAACTGCCGCCTCTTTGGCCCCAATCACTCACAAGATGTGTGACCTGGCTGTAGGTTTGAAAACAAGCCAATTGATTAGCGGGTTTGAGGAGGGGTGAGGCACTTCACCCCTTGCCTTCACTCCCTACACTACCATCAGGAATTTCAGTCATCATTTCTCTCAGACTTAGTTAATGGCTGTGCAACCATGTGGTTGTGATAACTTTGTATTCCACGCTTTGTATTCCTTTTTTTTGTTAAAATTATGTAGCTGGTGCTAAACTGGTTTTAAACATAAACATTCAAATGTTTTTAGAATGACAGTTTAGAGCACATTGTAAAGGGTTGGGTTGAAAGGATGCAATTTTACCCATGAGCTTGAAGTTGTGAAGTGTGTGAAGAGAAGACCTGTTCCTTTATCATTACGGGGGAAGAGTGTGAAAACGCTAAACAGTTCATGTGATAGAGAGGCTTTTGAAAGTGTTTTCTTAGTGGCTATGAAAAAACACAGTGGTTGAAGTACTAAAACTGTATACATTTTTTAATGTGCTTGTTGCTCTCTCCCGCTTACAGGTACGAGTTGCCATTCGACAGACATGACTGGATTGTAGACCGCTGTGGAAAGGAGGTGCGATATGTGATTGACTATTATGACGGCGATGTGGACAAAGATACCTACCAGTTCTCCATCCTGGACGTGCGTCCGGCCTTCGACTCGATGGGCGCCGTGTGGGATAGGGTGAGGGTGGCATGGTGGCGTTGGACATCGTGAAATGGAACGCGCGAAACCGATAAACACAAATACACACCAACAACAAAAAAAAACTTTGACTTGCATAATATGTGCTCTGACAATGACAGCGGTTATCTCATCTCAGTTTTAAGACATTTACCTGATAGATTCTTATCAGATTTGTGAATTATTAGTGCTCTAGGTAGAATAATCTCTGGCCTTTTTCGCTGCAAAAAGAGCTTGATTGTACATTTTCCAGAGAGAAAAAAACCCAACAACCTCTGTTGCTGAAGTTGACTTTTATCAGATTTATGATTCCTTGCATTCTGTGTATAATTCTATCTTCCAAGAACGCCTGTGAAACACCATTTCATATTTCGATGTGCAGTCGTCACTCACTGTACAAATCTTTTTTAACAGCTTGTTTGAGTGATACTTTGAGCTATTAGAGTTGTGGTGTAATTCGAACGTAATAAGAAGTGATGAGAGGTCTTGCTTTTTGGACAGGGTGACTCTTATCTGGCAGAGTTTATTATCAAAGTAGAGCTTTTCAAACGCACAGTGAGGTTTTACTGATTGTGAGGTTTGCGTGAGAGTTACCTGATCTTGTCCCGAGTAAGGCGGTGTTTTCATGAAGCAGCAGCTGAAAATGTCCACCATACTGCACTCCCGGTTGGTAATCATATAGCTTGTGTTGGCGGCATGGAGCAAGACATAAAGCAGGACTTCTATTCAATGCACAGTAGACTCAAAGTGCTGTTGTGCTGTAAGTAGAGGTCTGAAGAGCTTTAATTACTGAATGACGATGGTGGGGCGGGAGGGTGGGGGCGGTATCTAAGAGAAGGTATTGTATGTCTATAGCTAATTACATGGCTCAAATCTTCCAACATACTGGTGGTTGTGATCATTTCTTTTCTCTCAAAAAGGGAATCTGTTCCGTTATCAGTTTTGACTGTATTCTTTGCTGTTGTGGTTGGCCAGTAATATAGCCCCATCTGCTTAGTGCAAAAGCAACATTTTGTAATATCACTCTTACACAATCTTATTTATTATCTGTTTTTTCTTTCGATTGGTTTCTTGATGCTTCCATAACTGTGAAAGAAAATGTCACCCAAACGGTTTTTATCTCTTACTACCAAACTAATAAAACACAGACCCTCAAAGTAGCTGGCTCTTCATGTGTGTCTGATTATTAGGTCAAAGTTGTGTGACCTTTTTGATTTTGTCATTATTGTTATTATTATTGTTTGCTACTGTGCTTCCCCCACAGTTGCGGAGTATTTGTATTTTACATAACTGGCCTACAGTACATCCCACGGATGGCTTGCTGCACCTTTTCAGCACGTTTTGGCTGGGAAAGTGCACCTTCCTATTTCAAGTGAGTTTAGCATTAAAATGACTTTGAAGCTTAGCTTACATTAAGATGAAAAACTAGCATTGGATGCCTTGTTGTAACTGGAAATGTCGGGTGTCGGATATTTCCACAGTTCGGTGAATGTCCCAAGCTTGGCCATTGACCGTCACGAGGTCTAACTCTCGAGCTGGCCTGTTGCATAGTAATATTCAGATGTTTTTTTAAATAAATGGTCCCTGCTGTCCAACATGCAAATCGGCCAACCACAGACTGTTTCATATGGCCTTCATTCGGTTATTTGAGTGGAAAATGGACATTTTGTAGTAATGGACTTTTGAAGAAATTACATTGTGCACATCAAGTAAGAAATGTCATTTGAGCAAGCAGTCAAACAGTCTTCCTTAAGACTGAGACTGACGCATCAGTACTTAATAGCAACATAAACTATCCTCGTTAATGTTTCAAATGGACTGACAACTTCCATCAGAAATCTCTGTGTAGGTAAAGTGTTGTCTCAGATAAATAGTGATTACAAATTGTAAAGGATGCCACAATGTACTGTACCTTTCCACCAGCAGTAAACTCTAAAATTGGTCTGTTAAGTAACACTAGTAAAATTAGCTGATGTAACGTGCACACATTTCCTACAGTTCTGTGAAAAGCCACGGGGTGTCAGTGTAAACATGGAACTGAGTAATGTGATTTTTGGCATTTAAATTAAGAACCACAAACGGGATGAGAGATTGAATTTAAAACATGTAAAAAATATGACCGCTCGTTAGGTCATCAGTAGTTGCACTTACCTTTTATTATCAATTGGTGTTAGCCTGTAAATCTTAAATAGATAAATCTGAAACCACCTACACCACCAACCATCTCATTCCTATGACTTCAGCCTTTATAAGTGCAATTATGGATCAATGATGTTACCATTCAAACTGTACACACCCTTTCACAGCTATTAACAAACAGCAATCCACAACACTTTCAAGGTGAATTGATCATGAATGTATTGCTTTATTGAGGCAAATGGCTTTACAAGGTCAGTTTTTATAATTAAGACGAAAAACAACCAAAAACAAACAAGAAGTTCAACAAATAAATAGAACCAGTGCTCACAAATAACTGTGCTGGCCTTCCATCAGGTAAACGGTCCTTCCCCCCAGGAGTAAGACTACTGAGGCCTCAACACTTTGGTTAACGGGTTTAAACATCCTAGAGATCACATCACAAGGAGTTACCCATGGTCAACAAAGACTTAAAGAAAACATAACATTATATATAAACAAAACCTCTTCTGTACATGTATACAGTATTGTCTTGCAAAGGCTCAATGAAACTAACCCTATATGCCACCGAATAAAATGAAAAAAAATATATAAATAAGTGACATCTCCCCTTCAAATGCACTTTTACTGCTTTGCATGTTTTTCAGTGAACGAACATAAACTTGACGATGTGTGTAAGAAGAATATTGTGTCACATTTTCTGGACGTGAAGTTATAGGTCAAGTGTCTAAATCCACCCGATGCAATATATTGGCTGAGATTACTCATTCATGCATTCCCACACAATTACATTTAATCCACTTTAAACAAAAAAAGAAAAGAATTTCCTTGGTTTATGAAAATTCTGACTATTCTACAAAACACTGCAAATCTAAAGGTATAAAATTAAGATGAAAGCACTGCCGAGGAATGAACATGCCCTTGTTTTTACTACATTGGAAACTACACATATGTATAGTTCATTGCATCTAGATATATATAATCATATTACTAAAGTCTATTTGGCATGATTTACAGTGCTCAAGTCCCTGTACAGTATGCAAGCAAACTAATATCTGGCAATGCTGCTGGGCATGCAATGTGTGACAAAATGTTCATTTACATCAACGTGTTTTCTTATTAAACAGTTTGGCTTGTTTAGAGTCTGAATGTTTCACATAAAAACAAACAACCATTTGGTAAAATCATGCTAAGACATAGGCTATGCTGGTAGGGCTGGTAAGTAAATTGTTTAACATTTCTCCTGTATAATTTCCTCTTTTAATTTCCCTGACCTGTATTTTATCACATTTTGATAGGACAAATAAACAGAGGCATAGAAATCATACAAAAAGACAGTGGGAGCTACTTGCACACATGAACACTGAACAAACTGTAACAAAATAGTAATGTGCTGTATAAAAATAATGTTTGAAAATAAGGCAACCAGAAAAAAAATCATTTGAAAACCATGGAGGCATAAATGCTGACTGAAGTTGTGCAGACGTAATTAAAAGACAATTAACAGGGGTGAAAGGTGTGGGTATTAATTCAAGTACAGTTTCGCTGGATTGTTCCATTGTAAAACAAAAAAGCCTCCCAATATTTATTTTTCATTGTTATTAAATACTCTTCATTTTGTAAAATACAAGTTTCAAACATTAGTGGACACCCCCACCTGTTTGCTGGATGTCACATGTGCATATAGAATATGTACTCTACAATAAAATGTTCCAATCGGACACATTCTCAACTGATCATATAAGGAATATAATGGTATTGTGAACTCTTCCCTTAAATATACTGTTTATCTACAAATACATCACAAACACCTTTGTAATCCATATATCATTTCCTTTTGAAATAATAAATATGTAGGTACTATAATTGACATGCGACTCCAGTGTATAACTGGTTTAAATAAATTATGTGTATGATGCAGACATAGTTCTTCACACTGATCATTAAAACATGAACCAAACGCTCTCACAGTAGCCCAAAGGGCACATTCACTATAGACTAACTCTCAGTTTAGTCTTTTTTCATAGTCTATATATCCCTTGTAACCTTCCACCAATTTATCTTTTAAGAATTCAAGCTGATTGGAGTACATGTATAGGACATAAAGTTGAATTTCAAACACCTAGTTTCCCCACCTCTGACCAATGTCACCGAACCTTTTCTCAAGAATGCAATTCAAGGGACAACATTGCAGCATGCAACTACTGACAGTACAGAGAAAGCATTAATGATATTGCACCACTGTGACATATCATCAGATTCCGTACAGGGTATGGTTTTCATGTGTTTCAAGACCGGTCCCAAATCTCTTGGGGGAGTGAATCATTCAAGGAATATATTCCTCTATAGGCCTTACAATCCTTTATTTTTACATCCTAAATTACTTGGTGAGCAATATGGCATATCCACTTTAAGTACCTGCAAAAGTGCACTTTCCAACCAAACAAAACAAACAAAAACAAACGAAATCAGAGAAACTGGCGAGACTAGAATTTCAACCTTTTCTCTCGGCTCTGGGAAATCATACCGTCGGTGGCTGATGAATGATTTCCTGAAAGTTTGTGGCCCAGCTGTGCCAGAGACAGCTGGGTAGACCTTTTCTGAATCTTCCTAAGTAACCCCAACAAAAACATCAAAGGGACCAGTGTTCTCTGAGGCGTTGCATTCCCCTGGGTTTAGCTTTTCTCGGAGACCTGGCATTGGTTTCCTAACTTCTTCTCTATTATCGTATACTGGGGTGGGGAAATATGCGGGGGAATAACATTGTTCGGGCGCGTTAAAAAAATCGTCTGAGAATCGATTCCCTCTTATGTTCCAATAATTTTTAGGCAACCATAACATGAATACAAAACGGTGGATACAGATGTGCACACACAACTTCATTTCATAAAGTAAACAACACTCCGTTGTCACAGGAGTCTCTAGAGTGTAATGTCTAACGCTGTGTGGCCTTTTTAGTGCGAGTCATCAGGAAACGGAAAAGGTCAAGGTCAAGGTCGTCACGAGCCATTTCGAAATGCACTGAAAGAAAACAACAACAACAATAACAACAACAAAACAAAAGGACTTGGCCATGCACTGAGAGTATTGCTGACAGGGGGCTGAGAGAATTCGTTTGGAAGGGGGCTCTCAGAGGTCGAGAGCCTTCACATGTGAGTGCCAGAATGCAGTTTTCAACCTGACTGCAGTAAAAAGAGGAGTCCATGCCAACGAGGCCAGACCAGAAGAGACCAGTCCCCCTCAAAAAAAAAAAAAAAAAACATGTTGTGCATTGAGAAGAGTACAGAATCTCTTCTCAGTCCTTCCATCCAAAAGAGAACAGAGGGGACGTACTTAAAAAGCGAAGTTCCAACGTCTTCAGTCGGCCTTGCCGTTCTCCTGGAGCGGCGGCGGCGGCTTGGGCCTGTGGCGCGAGCGCATCACCCTGTAACAGCCGCGCGCGATCTTGTGCATCCACATGATGTTCATGATGTCCAGGCAGAAGCTGGAGAAGATCCAGGCCCCGCGTCCGCCCAGGGGGACGCGGTAGAAGGCCTCGGTGCCGTAGACCGAGTACATGCGGCTGTAGTAGACAGGCATGACGGCGATCCGCACCAGGAAGAAGATGGCCGCCATCATCATCCCGTTGGCGATGTTGGGCCTTGAGGATTTGGGGTAACCTAACACTTCAAAGAACCAGCTGAAAAAACACACAAGGTGAGGAGAGGAGGAGAGGTTGGCATGAGTGGCAGCTGCGGAGACAGCTGGTCACGTACAGTTTTCAGCTCTGGTGTTCATGGCCCAAACAGGCCCATGCTGTAATATCACACAAAGTAGGAGAAAAAGGAATCTGCATAGCTCACATGCACTAACAAGCAAACATGAGTAGGCTAAATTAGGAGAACTGAGCATCTACAACCATTTTTACAGTATGGGAGCATTGGAGGCTTCTTCAGATAAGTCAGTAAGTTTGGATCTGGCATGCAAGATGGTGTCTCTGTTTGTGATATGTGTAGCTAGTCTGACATGTTATTCACAGTCTGACACGGAGTGATGCTCTTGCCCTTGGGTCACCCTGTCTGTGAGTACCTACCGCTGGTTAACACATGGGGTTGAAAATTCTGCAAGCAGACGGAAGTTAGCAAAATAAGGCAACATTCCTTGGCCCTGGAAGAAACAAAGTGAGGAAGAGACAGTGATACAGGACAGAATCACGTTAGACAGCTTCTTCATATTAACGTAGAAATGTCCATCAAGTGCACTGGATGACACATGTATTTCACAAAAGGTGGTCCAGAGGTCTCCCACACAGAGGCTCTATTCTCCACTGGGCTTCTATGGCAGGACTGCCATTAAAATGAGGGATGGATCTCCCAAAAAGTCTGCTCTAATTTTGAGCAGCGTTGGAATGTAGGGCTAATGGTGCCGATTAAAACTGAACTGAAAGATACTTAAGTCTCAGGAGACTTCACTTCAGAGGCAAGACTTCCTTAAGGCGTATTCACCCACATTTAAGCTGGGATCTGACTCCTTTTTTTTTTAGCTTTTGTGTTCTATTAATAGAACTATGGAATATCTCTTGTCAGGAAGAGAAATGTTTTTTTCTTTTTTAAAAAAAAAACAGAAATGAGGCTTAGATATTTCCAAATTATTTGATAGAGTGAACAAACATTGTAATGACTGCACCTTTGCAAAAGAATGGCTTCTGCCATTAGGTCTGCACCAGTACAATGCACTGAATGCTGAATACTGAATTTAGCTCATCATGACTGCTATGAAGTGTTTCAGGAGATTCCCAAGCCAAAAACGAGTCATCATTTTGTTGAACAGAGCTTTCCAATAATGAGTTATCATTATATTGAAAAGAGGTAGGTCAGACAGTGTATTCCTGTCACTGGCATTCTCTCTTCTCTTGTTATTATACTTTGGACTGAATTGAATGTAAACAAGTGAGTCATTGATATGGTTTGAAATTAACAGGTGCTCATTTGAAATGGCCTCCCCGAAAGAGTGAGCCATGCTGCCATCAATACATAGCCAACAGATAAAACGCTATGCCACCGAAACAAGACCACTTGCAGGTGTTACGCTTTCAAGGAGAGCCATCAATCAATAGAGCCATGCAGGTGGGAAAATAGTGATGAAAACATAAAAAGGTACCTAGTCTTTAGACATACAATGACTTTCTAAAAATAACCTTGAGTGGAGCTTTTGAGGTTTATATGTAATCTAATTCCATTCAAACTTAAAATAAAAGCTCTTAAGACTCTGCAGACCAAGACAAAGAAATGAAAACAGTACTTTATGAACACTTGATGTTCAAGTCACCATTCACATTTTCAACTTACCTTGCAGTCTGAAATAAAAGGCAGTGGGTTAGCACATACTTACTCAGCTGAAGGGCACAGAAAAAAAATGACTGCAGTTTCACCAGAGAGCAGGTCAAATGAAATATCCAGCATGTGCATGCTAGTACCGCTAGGTACTGGTAAGTCCATACTGTGACTGGGCTACATTCTCTGCTTAGAGCTCGTCAACAGCAACAACAGCAGACAAGACAGGAAGGACCTCAAGTCTAGATCAGTCAAGTCTGGCTTCTCTATTGTTTATTGTTTGTTCCCCACCCCCACCCCCTCCCATCAAATGAAGCTAAACATATCATTCTGGTAGTTTTTGCATGAAGGGATTTGATTTGATTTTTTTTGTTTGTTTGTTTCAGGTCAGAGGTGGGCAGCGTTATTTTCCAAAAAGGAGACCATGTTAGGTGAGCACAGAAAGCACGGACAGACAAGACAGAAGATTCTCAGGAAACACAAGTGCAGATACACTCAAAAGAAAAGGACAAAAAAAAGGTAAAGAGAGAAAAGAAAGAAGGTAACGACACTGACGACTAGTTACTTGTTATTATTGTGCGTTGACTGACATGCATCACTCAAACGACCCCACTGCACACAGAGCTCGGACAAAATAGTGAGAGTGCGACAGAAGGACGAACAACCAAAGTCGCTGGCAGTAACCCAGCGTTTGGGTTACAGAGGCTACAGGTAAACTTTCTGACACAAAGGTCATGTTACGTACAACACCGATCATCACGACAAGCAACGTTACAGCAGGCTAGCTAAAGTTTGTGTTTGTTTTTGTGACCTTAAACACAGATGCTACTGTATGTTCTGTGATAGCCAATGTCATCCTAAATGAGACTATTGTGTACTCTAGGGCAGGGTTGGCAAGTTGACTGTTTATGTCATCCACTTGAGCTATTTATGTAGATGAATGTCTCATTCGGGGCAAAGATTAACTATAAAAGAATGTGGGGTGATGTTCTTCTCCCTATCACAACAGGAGTTATAATCAGTGTTAAAAAGGGACTGATAAAACGGACCGATAAAAGAAGTGCTTTCCTCTAGTTTAATCTATTTGTATAAAACTGCATACTTTTACAAACATTGAGAGTAACTGAGCCAGATCTCTCTAAAGGTGATGAGCAGGTGGCAAGTTAAAGCTGAATTTAAAATAAAAATGTATATATTTACCTAGTATTATGACCTACCTATACTATCGCAAAACAAACTACACCAAACACATGCAACGGGTACAACACACTGGTGAAGACGATTTGCAAAACAACATATTTTTTTTGCAAGGTACAAAAATGACACAACATGAGAGACCTCTAGATTGCTGTTTCTGTCGATAATGTCGTCATTGCTAAAAAGGGTTGTTGTTTTTCCATGGAAGATGTCAATGCCAATCCAAATCAGACTTCATCAGTAAACATTCCTTTTTTTTTTTGTGGACCAACTTTGGCCATGGTGGGACCAAAGTGCAGCAGTCATGTAATGTTCCAGTGACAGTATGGTCTACAGCCCATCCACTTGAAAAAGTGCGTTCAGGAGGTTACGAAATGGGGGGAGGGGGAGAAAAAAAACATTGGTGGAAACAAAAGAAGCGCCGAATCTTCTAGTTGAGATGCTAGGCCACATTTAAACTAAAGGACTCTCTGCTTTTAACTGTACTAACTTAAGATTTATTTTTCCCTTCAAATTCTGTAAAGTGTGTATATGGACAACCACTGTGCCGCTGATTTGAGCACCACCCAAAATAAGCAAAGCTATTTTAAGGCTGCCGATTTGTGCTATAAATAAACTGCGTAGAAGTGTTTGGTTAATTTATGCTCTAGATTTCTTGTCTTGAGTGCTTACTCAACGTAAGTGGAGTTACATGATTGCCTTACTAAACTGCATTCTTATTTCAATGGCTCAGCAAAAGGCCTTTGCAAATAAAAACTATTGATTGTGCTTAGACTTGTCTATCTGTGGGGTTCAGATGTCTGTACTCTCCAAATCCAAAAGATAGACTGCACAACACAGTTGTATGTATTAATGGAATATTCTGAACCAAATGCACTGAAAAAAAATAGAGAAGCGCTTGAAAGGAAGGACTCCAAAACAACGTAAGAAAGTTAGAAAAAAAAAGAAATGTAGAGAAAAAAGAGGTC